>NC_030812.1:115752651-115792438 GCF_001704415.2 Capra hircus | reverse complement strand
CCCGCAGCTTCCACTTCCAGAGCACTTTGCGAAAGTTTGCGAAGTTGGTTTCAAGATGGCTCCTCCGCGCGTCCCGGGAGGGCGTCGCGCATTAACCTGCGGTGGCGGCGGATCTGGGTGGTTCCAGGTGGCTCCTGCGCGGGCCGACAGGCGGCCGTGGAAGCGGGCGGGCCCGCGGCGGACGAGGGCTGCGCTCCCGGAGCGGGACCGGCCGCACCGCGCGGCCGAGACCTCAGCGGCCGGCTGCTGCCTGGGCGGTGCGCTCGGCCAGCGCCCCAGCGCCCGCGCTCTCCCGCCCCTGGCCCGGCCCCGCCCGCCCCCGGCCCCGCCGCGTATTGTTCGGCCCCTGGGGGAGCCGGCCCGGAGGTGCGCGCCGGGAGGATCGCTATGGAGACGCGGGGGCGCAGCGGCGGCGGGGCTGCGGGCAGGGCCCACTCTCCAGCCGCCTCCCCACCCGCCTCCCTTGGGGGCAGGGCCGAAGAAGTCGCGCGGGAAAGCGGCGGAGCGGCGTGGGGCGGGGGGGCGGGGGAGCTGGTGCGGGTGGCCACCAGTGCGGGGTGGCTCCACTCTCCGGGGACTGAGCGCAACCGAAGCCCCCACCCCACCCCGGCAACGCTGATCCGTGGAGACCGCCATCCGGGCTGGACCGACAGGGGAGAGTGAAGGGTGCGGAGGCTCCCGGGAGGGGGCAGCTCTCCAGCAGCGGCTGCTGCCGGGGTGGGGGGTGGGGGCGGATACAGATTTACAGCCATATGCCCGAGGCTAAAGTGCTTAACCCGGAGAAATTTTCCTGGACTTTGAAACTCTATAGGCGACTAACCCAGAATAGGGTCCTTTGGGTTTAAAAGGGAACTTTGAAAGTAAAAGAAAAGCAGTCCGAGTTGACACTTGGGATCGGAGTTGGAGTCGGCGGAGGCGAGCTCGTCTCCCGCGAGTGCGACTGGCTGGAGCGCACAGTTCGCGGCCGCGCGCTCAGGCCCCGAGGCCCCTAGGCTATGGCCGCAGCTCAGGGGCCCCGAGCGCAGGCCCGGGGGGCGGGGAGCCGTTGCGGGCGGGGGGCACTCAGAACCCTACGACAGCGGCCGGTCTCCGGGCTTACCCCATCTCCTGCGGGGAACAGCCCGGGAAGGGAGTTTTAGGGTTGAGACACACACTGCCGCCTCCTACGGGGTGCAGATGGGGAGGGGGTGCTTTAGAACGAACTGACACCTGCCTCAGTTCCTGCGGGGCACAGCCTGCGGGCGAGGGGCTCGTGCTGTGAGACACCCTCCCCCTCCCGCGGGGCTTTAGGGCTGTGGCCCCTCCTGATGGGAGATGCACTTGTCCGCGAAGCTCTGGGTCCCAGAACCCACTCTAGCTCCTCGCCTTCCAGCGGTCCGGGGGATCCGGAAGGAGTCCCCCCCTTGTAACCCCCCCACCCCTCCAGACAGCCGTAGGGGTGAGAGTCGTCACCCACTTGTCCTGTCTCTAGAATGGAGTTTTGGGACCAGGGCGGCATTTCCGAGCTGAGCGCCGATAGCTGTGGAGCTGGGGCACAAAAAATAAACAAACAACCGATATGGCTGAAAGTTACTGAATACAGTGTGCTTGGACTGAAGCCAAATACTTCAGTACTGAAGCATTCTCTTCCCCCCAGCAACGATATGAAGACATTATTATGACCTAAAACGTAGATGGGTTTTGGAACCTTTTACTCTGGGAGTTTCCACTGTTAAGCCTGGTCGGGAAATGGAGGCGGTGCTGCTCCTCCAGTCCATCCCTTAAATGTGAGGTCCAGGACCTCCCCGGACTGCCCTTCCTCTTCCTGGGGAGGGTCAGAGGGCAGGAGTTCTAAGATCACGATGACAGGGACGACCCTTCCCATCCGACTCCTGGGACGCTCCCAGCCGGGTGAAGGGGAGAAGGGAAACGGGGACCCCTGCTGGAGAAGCCCTGGAGTGCTTATTTCGCAATAGGACTTTGAATAGGGAGGGTTGGGTTTAAATAAACAAAAGGTTCTGTTGCACCGCTCTTGCTGTTTTTGAAAATTCAGATGCAGTGAATGGGTTTAGTGTGGACATGCTTTCCTGGAACGAGACACCTGCCAGCTGCAAGGGAACCGTGGGGACAGCCCAGCACCACTTCCTGATTCCAGGGGCCCGGAGGGGGACGCAGGGACAGACCTTGCTAACTGCATGTCCAGCGAAGGGCTGAGATACGAATAATACTTCCACTCCCACAGAGGTCAGAAGCGGCCCGCTCCGCCACACTGTTTGAGATGAACGCAAACAGGGGAAAGATTTAAAATAATCAAGGACGTGATGTGAGCGTGGTCAGGAGGAGAGCTGGGGAGCAGGGGATGACGGCTTTGCACCTGAGGGTCAGCTTGTGTGGGGCAGAACCCAGAAAATGCCCTCATTCTGGGGGTGACAGTTCAGGTGCTGGCTGCAGGGCGAGGAGGAGGCCCGGGTCCACCCCAGTGGAGGGGTGGCCTGGCCATCTGCTCGGGGCTGGCCTCCATCGGAGAAAGGCGATCGGTTCACTTGAGAACTTAGAGGCAGGCCGTCCGACTTCTCTTACAGACAGAGTTGGAGCAAGAAAGGGAGGGCCTCCCTAATTAGAGAAGACTGCGTTCTCCGAGCCTCTGGCGTCGGCGTGTGGACTGAACTGAGGGCCGGGCAGTGGCTCGGGACTGTGATTCACCACTGATGACAGTCGCCGTCTCGGGCTCTCGTTAAGACTGGCCTTTGAGTTATAATCAGGGTTGTGACTATGTTTGAGCCCTGTGATTAAAGTCCCCAGTGGTTACACCGGCAGACAAGAAGTACTGGTCTGTCAAAAAGAAAAAGAGAAATAGAAATCGCTCGGTTCAGCATCAGACGATGTGCGCCGTGTGTCTCGCCCACTGCCCGCGTGGTTCTCATAGCCCAGCTGTCCCCCTTCCCGCAGATGCAGAAACAGGTCCGGAGAGGTGGGCGGCTGGTCTCAGCCCCCGATGAGCTAGGTGGCTCAGCCAGGATGGGAACTCAGGTTGTTTGGCTGCAGAGGCTAGGCCTTGATGATCAGTGGAATTTCTGGGGGTTTGTGAAAGAAACATAAGGAGTAAATTTAAGGTCACGATGAGAAGTCTCTGTGCCATCACAGGTGCGCTGATGGCAAGAGCATCTCTTACCCCAGGCCTGGTCGTGTTCCCTGCACTTTACATGATTGGTTTTCATAACAGCTGGAGCTTGGGGGCTGTTATTAGCTCGCTCTTACAGATGAGGCAGCCTGGGCACAGGGAGGTTAAGTAACTCCCCTGAGGCCACATGCTGGTGAGTGGCAGAGTTGGGTGTTTGTCCCTAAGCTGAGTACCGTATGCAAGGCGGGGTCAAGTGGGGAAAACGCCCAGTCTGTCGCTGTGTGTTCTTGGGCAAGACGCTTGGCCTCTCTGGGCCTCAGGAAACAAAGGTCTAGGTGTGGAATGCAGAAGGCCGAGGCCCGGAAACTGGCCCTGGCCCGAGCTGGCGGCATCTGCACTGCCTGCCCCAGGAAAGCCCTGGGTGGGGGCCCCAGCCATTGCGCTTCCCCCAGGAGGAGAGTCGTGGTTAAGGAGGGCAGCGCACCCCCTCCCCAGCACTGGCTGGTTTGGGTGGAGCGGCCCTGGTTGTCCCCAGGGACCTCAGAGCACACCCCGGGAGCGACACCTGACTCCGGTCCTGGGTGGCTCCCTCTGAAGCGGGGAGGCCTTCAGAGAGCCTAGTTCTGTCCCTCAGGAATGGATTTTGTCGTGGGGAGGCATGCCTACCCAGAACCCCCCGGTGCTGCCAGACCCAGTTTGGGAGAACCATGTGTGCCTGCGCCATCAGGGCTGGTGGTCTGGGGGCCTCCGGGGAAACACTCACCCCTCTGTGATCAGGTCCCTGCCTCGGTGGGACACGCCGCTGCCTCCAGCCCTTCCCTGTGGGCGGGGTATGTGGCACACGGAGGCAGGAGGCCCCCCCAACCCCCCAGCGTGGAGTACGGGGTGGGCACAGCTGAGCCCAGCCCTGGGTCCGAGAGGCCCAGCCTCCCTCTCCAGCCCTCCGCCCTCCACCTCGGTCGGTGGGTGCTGCCTGCAGGGCTGTTGGCACGGCAGACCCTTGTGTTGGGCGCATCTCTGCTCCCCCCCGCCTTGCTGGGGAGGCCTTCCCTGGGCACCCTGACTACAGAGCCCCCCTCGCTTGCTGCCCCCTCCCTGGCCAGTCACTGTCCTCCTCCCAGAAGGCAGGGGCTGGCGCTTTCCCGCCTGTCCTGGTCTCAGCAGCCAGGGTAAGAGTGAGTGGAGGCGCTCCTTGCAACGAGCCGAGGCCACGGCCTTGCTCTGCCCTCGGGGGGCCCCTCTGCAGCCTGGCCTCCAGGGGCCAGCAGCTTTGGGTCCTGGGGTACTGGCTGTGGGGAGCCCACCTGTGACTGAGTGAAGCTGGGGGCCTGGCAGTGGGGAGGGCCCGGGCTCCCCGAGGGCAGGGGCAGGCCTGGACAGTGAGAAGGGTACACTTGACCCAGGTCCAGTTCCCATGCCGAGGCACCCACCCATCGCGAGTGCAGCTCACCGACTTCCAGCGGATCCACAGAATCGTGCAGGCGCCACCACAGTCTAATTTTAGACCGTTTTCATCACCCCCTTCAGCAATCACTCATTCCCTCTTTCTCTCCAGCCTCTGACAACCGCTAATCTGCTTTCTGTCTCCACGGATTTGCCTGTCCGGGACCTTTCGTATCTGTGGAATCATAACGCTCTGGGGCCATTGGACTCTGCTTTCCGTCACTTAGCGGGGTGCGTTTTCATCTGTGTGGCAGCGTGCAGTGGCAGAAGTGTGCAGGGCACCTCTTGGGAAGTGCTGCCTCTCTTCCCAACCCCACGTGGCCCTGGACCCCATTTTCTCATGAGTCTGGGGCGGCTTTCCTTGCCTCACCAGGTGCCTGGGGTCAGGTCAGTTCGTGGCTGTCTGAGAACTCCGTGCTGGCACCATGAGCCATTTCACGTGACTCATTTTCAGTGGCCTTCGACGCAGTTAGCTCTCATGTGAGCTGCACGCAAGTCACCGCCTCCAGGCAGTCTTCCTGGCCTTCCCTTGCCCCCGCATTTAGGGCCCTTGTCCCTGTTGTCCTATGTGTGGTCCTCTCTTTACCCGCCTGCCTTCTGAGCTCCTGGAGGGCTGGGGTCCCCCTTTCCATCCCTTCCCTGGCTGGCCTCATTGGAGACAGGGTCTGGGGGTGAAGGGTTGCAGATGGTGGGGGGTGGCGTGTTTGTGAAGGCGTGGACCCCACGGGATCTCTGGCTGCCCCGCTGTTTCTCCCCTTGATTACCTTTTGTTAGTGTGTGATCACTTGACTTCGCAGCTCTGCCGTCTGTGTCCTCCAGAGCGGCTCAAGGTCAGGCCCGGGTCTGGCTGTAGGTGTCCTGGGTGTGATGGGATAAGTGCTGAGTGAGCCTGCCCTGCCCGCCCCGCCCCACACTGAGCTGCTTGCTGGCTGTTTGGTCTTCTTTTCTTTTCTTTTAATAATCAAGCATGTCTGTTAGAACAGTTTTCGATTTACAGAAACTTTATAAAGATCACAAAGAGGGTGCCCCGGGCCTGTCCCTTCCCACAGTCTCTCTTATTACTACCGTCTCAGACCTTAGTGTGGAACGGCGTTTTCGTTAATGAACGGACCTGTGTGGATACGTCGTTAAGTGAAGCCTGTCGTTTGTTCAGACTTCCTTAGTTTTCAGGCCATGTCCTGTTTTCTTACCCCAGGACCCCACCCGAGACACCGCGTTACGTTTATGTCACGTCTCGCTCCGATCCTCTGGACTGGGACAGTTTCTTGGACTTCCCTTCTGTTTGATGGCTTGACAGTGGAGGAGTTTTTTAAGTGTGTTTATGTGTTCATTCCTGGCTGCCCTGGGTCCAGGCCGCCGCGCACGGGCTCTTGCTGACTGCGCTGAGTAGGGCCACTCTTCTCTGGGGCCGCGCACGGGCTGTTAGTCGCTCAGCAGCATGTGCGATCCTCTCAGACCCCCTGCGTTAGCGGGCGGATTCTTAACCACTGGGCCAGCAGGGAATTGCAGTCTTGAGGGATATTAGGTTCACTGCAGATCCATCTCCCTTGGAGTTTGGACAGCTGGAAAACCCCATCAGAATTGAATGTTTTCCTCTGGGTTAGACTAAGGTCCGTCTAGTCAAGGCTATGGTTTTTCCTGTGGTCATGTATGGATGTGAGAGTTGGACTGTGAAGAAGGCTGAGCGCCGAAGAATTGATGCTTTTGATCTGTGGTGTTGGAGAAGACTCTTGAGAGTCCCTTGGACTGCAAGGAGATTCAAGCAGTCCATTCTGAAGGAGATCAGCCCTGGGATTTCTTTGGAAGGACTGATGCTAAAGCTGAAGCTCCAGTACTTTGGTCACCTCATGCGAAGAGTTGACTCATTGGAAAAGAGTCTGATGCTGGGAGGGATTGGAGGCAGGAGGAGAAGGGGACGAGCGAGGATGAGATGGCTGGATGGCATCACAGACTCGATGGACGTGAGTCTGAGTGAACTCCAGGAGTTGGTGATAGACAGGGAGGCCTGGTGTGCTGTGATTCGTGGGGTCGCAGAGAGTCGGACACGACTGAGCGACTGAACTGAACTGAACTGAACTGTGGGTTTTGGGAGGAAGAGCAGAGAGGTGACGAGCCCTCACCCACGCCATCAGGGCCCGTGCCGTCAATGTGACTGGCCCCTGTGATGCTGGCCGCAGTCGCCCGGCTGATGTAGACGGACCCTTTCCCCTCTGTCTGTGCCGTCCTTCCCGGAAGGAAGGGAGAGATTTGAGGGTAGGGTGTTTGTAAGTGATTTGGAGTCTTCTGGACAGGGACTTGTCTCTTCGCCCTCATTTATTCGTTTGCTCAGTCATTTCTAATGTCGGTGTGGATTCATGTGCACTTATGCCTCGAGTTCCAGTGCGGTCCCACTTCTTTCGTGGGGCCAGTAGTTCCAGCTCTGGCCGCTGGGAACGCCTCCAGGAGGCTCCTGGGTTTTGTTGATGAGCCTCCGTCAATGTGGGGCGATGTGGGCAGCTCCTTCCTTCCTCCCGGCCCGACGGGTGCTCCCAGCCCTGGAATCGGCCAGTTCTCCTCTCACTGGAGGATGGTTTCAGAAACGCAGGTCTGGGCGCCCGACCTCGTGCTGCCAGGGTGTCGCTGCTCTGTGCCCGCTCAGCTGGCGGAGCAGGACAGGCACACACCTGCAGCCGCTCCTGTGTGGGGCCGCCCGTGTCCGCACTCAGTGAGCCGTGAGCTCCTGCTGGTGATCGAGTCTGCAGTCTCCCCTTGCTGATGAGTCAGTTTCTTTCCAGCAGCGGGAGACCCGGCTCCCCCGTTCGCCGTCCTGTGGCGTAACCCCTCAGTTCCAGCGTACCCACGGAGCGGGGTCCGCCTTGTCCCGGGCCCTGGGGAGCAGCTTCAAGGGCTGGAGTGCTGTGTGCCCGCAGCTCCCGCTCCCCCGGGTCCTCGCTGTTCGGCTCGGAACGCTTGCCGCTAGGCGTTCTCTGCGCAGTGCGTGGGCCCTGCAGGGGCTAGTGGGCCTCTGCCTCCCCCAGGAGGGCTGCAGGGAGAGAGAAAGGGAACTGGGGGGCCCCCTGCTGTGCCTGGCCACCACCCCCGCCCCCCGCCCGGCCTGTGAGGACAGGCACAGTTGTGGCATCCCTTTGAAATGTGAACGCAGAGCCAGCTTTGAACACAGCCTGGAGGCCCGGCCTCGGCCGCATGAGGAGAAGGGCTGCCGGCCGAACCCTTTGGAGCTTGACTCAGACACTGGCGGGCCCGGGCACTCGCAGCGGAGCAGGGCCGGGGCTCGGAGGCTGGGTCCCTTTCTGGGAAGGAGAGGACTGGGGGAGTTCTGCTCAGGCGCTCTCGGGTCTCACGCTGGCTCCGGCCTGGGGGTGGGGCGTGGCGGCTGGAGGCTGCTGAGCGGACCACGGGCAGGTGGGGCAGTGAGCAGCGGCCGGGTGCCCACCTTTTTAGGGCTGAGCTGGTGGGCAGGGTGCAGGCACCCTGGTCCTGGCCGGGTGTTTGCTGGCTTTGCCCTTCAGAGCAAAGGGGCCTGCCCACGTGGCAGGCTCGGAAGATGCCTGGAGCTGCAGGTGCCCGTCTTGATAATGTGGCGGGGACCGTGGACAGGACCCCGGCTGGCCTCTGTGCGTGGTTCAGCGTCTTGGTTCCCGTGCACCACGTGTTGTGGGCCAGGCTGGGTGTGGACGGTGCTGTCTACGTGCATGGGGAGGCCCTGCTCACACAGTGCCGTCTACACCTGTGGGTCACCATGTCACCCTTCCTGGGAGAGGCGCGAGCTGGCCTGGGTCAGTCTACCTAAGGTCAGCCCTCTCCAAAGCTCCTGGAGACCCCACTAGTGTGTGGTTACCCCTCTGGCAGGCCTGGGCTCCAGGCCATGCTGGGGGCGGGCCTGTGGGACGCGTGGCTGGCACGTGGCCGTCTGTCCCTTCTCTGCCCCCTCAGCTGAGCACCCTGAAGGTGCTCATCCCCCTGCTGTGGGGCTGGGCCCTCACCAAGATGGTGCCACGCATCCCCTGGTCCTGCGAGAGGGCATTGAGGAGGTAGGGGGAGCTGGCCAGGGGCTCAGCGGGCGGGGGCTGCCCTGGGTTGGGGCGCTGCCCAGGAGTGAGCCCCCTGCCCAGGAGTGAGCCCCCTGCCCTGTTGGAGGCCACCTGCTGCGGTCCTGTTGACCGGCTCTCCCTGCTCACCGCCCCCCGCCGCCGCCGCTGGGTGGCCCCCCCCAGCTCCTTGCCGTGCCACCCCTGTCCCTTCTGCTTCCTGGTTCATGTTTGAGGGTCTCCTGGGTCCCGCATAATAGCCACAGGCAGCCGCCAGGGGATACTCAGCTGGACACGTTTCCCTGTCTCCGACTGCGGAGCTCTGGGCTGACTGCGGTCATCTGTGGGGTCACAGCTACCGTCGGGATGGGGTCTGTGTGGTGGGCACCATGCCACACTCCTGGGTGGAGCCCAGTCTGAGCACTGACAGCTGAGGGGGAGGGGGGCCGTGCCTGGAGGGCTCCTGGGGTGGCAGAGACTAGGAGACGGGTGTCAGCGGTGGCCTCGGGCAAGAGCTCGGCATTTAGAACTCTGATGCAACTTGAGTCGTTGAGAAAACACACTGACCTCCGGTATCATCAGAATCTCCCTCTGAGAAGAACCGAGTTAGGACGCCCACGGGGTCACCACAGAGTGCTCATGCTGCTGACGGCTGTGCCTTGAGAGGGGAGGAGTCATCTTGCAGGTGTGGGGCCCCCGGGGTGGAGCCCTGGGGGGCACGGGCCGGGTGGGGGCCACTGCCCCTGTCTCTGCAGGCTGAGCCTTGAGGTGTCCCCCTTCCCGATCCCTGGGCGTGCCCCTGGGGTCCTGTGCCGGCCTTGGCATCCAGGGGCTGGTGTTTGCAGCTCTTTTCCTAGTCCGTCCAGAGAGGAAGGTCTGGGGGAGACTGGATGGGAGGTCCCCCTGAGGGCCTGTGCCCGTTGCTGCCTGCAGTGGGGGGGTTCCCCTGCGGCATGCCCCCAGGCCCTGCCCTCCCCATCCTGTTAGGCGAGTACCTTTTGGATCAGGAGGAAAAGCGTCTTGTTTCACCACCACTGTTGGAGGCAGTTGGGAAATGTGTGGACACGTCAGCAACAGAGAGTCGGAGAGGGCTGGAGGGGGTGGGTGGCAGCAGGGACCCACGGGTGCTGGACCGGGAGCGGGGTTTAGAGGACTGAGGTTCACCCTGCTCTTCAGCAGACTTGTGGCTTCACTGCCACCAAACAGGTTTGAGGGAGAGGAAGTGAAACCTGAGTCAACAGGCAGAGAGCTCTGGGCCGGGGAGCTGGGGTCATGGGCGGAGCTGCTGGCAAGATGGCCCAGGAGGGCGGGCCAGGCCTCGGGGACCACCCCTGTGCCTACTGCTCCTTCCGTGGCAGCCTTCGTGCTGGGGGAACGGTGACCAGTGCTGGTCTGGGGGGCGAGGTGCTGGGCTCGGCCCGAGTATCGCCTGTGAAGCTGGACGTCTAGGACTGTGACTCTGGGGCAGGCAGAGCCTGGCACACGTGTCTGCCCCAGTAACCCTCATGGGCTGCCAGCCCCGGGCGCCTCCCTGCAGGTGGGAAGGACAGAGCGTGCACGGCCAGTAGCCCACGTGACTGCCTGCATCCCTGCCTCCGCCTGGCAGGCGAGGAGCAGAGGCCTCTGGGAAGGCCCCCTGGCAGCGCCTGGAAGGGGAGTCAGGCCTCCTGGGTGCCAAGGTCCATTCACGTTGGCGAGAGACCGGCCCACTGGAGGCAGGAGGAGAGACACGGCTGCTCGCCAGCTGCAGAGAAGCCTCCATGTGATGGTCGGCATCAGGTAGCCGCCTCTGCTGTGCAGGAACTGGCTGTCTTCAGAGGAGTCCGGGGGTGTCGGGGACCCCTCCTCACCAACCCAGAGGGACAGGGCGGGGCCCGGGCTGGCCAGAGGGCAGCAGGCAGGCTGCCTGAGGATGCCCTGGGCAAGGACCCCCCCCTTGGTGGGGCCAGCGGGTGTGTGTGGGTGGCTGCCCTCACCACGGCCACCCTGGAAGGGGCCACCTTGTCTCTGCTTGGTGGGCGAGTGAGTGGGGGTCAGAGGGCTCCCGGTGAGGGGATGGCCCTCGCAGCTGGGGAAGCCTCTTCCTCTTGGTTATCTGATTCAGGGCTGAACTGCTGCTGTGTCAGAGAGTGGACTGTGTGGTTTTGCGCCCACGTTTACCGGATCTAAACAGGGCCAGGCTGACGTCCCTGGGTAGACCCCTGGGAGGTCTGAGTCCTACCCGCCTTCCGCCCCCCACCAAGGGAGGGGGCAGGCCCGTGGTGTTGATGGGACACTAACCGTGGGCCCCGCGAGGGTCCGTGCCCTTGTCCTGGTGTGCCCGATGCTTGGCCGAGGGCATCAGGGTGTGCTGGGGGGGGGCGCCAGCTGGCTGGCGCTTGTCCCCCCAGACTCCCCACCTCGCTGACTTGGGTTGACCATCCATCTCCTTTTAAGTTACGCGACTGTGTATCTTTGATAATTATCCCCTTAACTTTGTGATTAGAAAAACGAAGTGGGGCTTTCCCTGGTGGTTTAGCGGCTAAGACTTCGGCTTCTGGTGCATGGGGAGTGCGTTCAGTCCCTGCTCCGGGAGCGCGACCCCTGCTCCGGGAGCTCGACCCCACACGCCTCAGGTGGCCGAGAAACCGAAACATAAAAACCAGAGACAATATTGCAACAGATTGAGTAAAGACTTTAAAAATGGTTCATATCAGAAAGAAAACAACAACGAGAAAAGCCGCACCAGTGGTGAGTTGCTGGCGCTGAGTCCTTGGGGTGAGGACGCTGTGCCCAGGCCTCATGCTGACTCGGCCGCTCAGGGCGGGGCCCGGCCGGGTTGGGTCTCTCTCCTGGTCGTGTCACTGTTCGGCTGGGAGCAGACCAGGGGGGCCTGCCGCCTTCTCCACCAGCCGGTTTCCGTCCCGACGGTCGCTGCCTTCCTTGCACATGTGCCAAGTCATTTCTGTCGTGTCTGACTCTCTGTAACCCCGTGGACCACGCCAGGCTCCTCTGTCCATGGGACTCCCAGGCAAGAATACTGGAGTGGGTTGCCATGCACTTTTCCCGGGGATCTTCCTGACCCAGGGATTGAACCCACCTCTCTTACGTCTCCTGTGTTGGCAGGTGGGTTCTGTACCACCAGTGCCACCTGGAAGCCCTAGGCTCACATTTCTCAGACCAGCCCCTCCCACTGGCTTTTGCAAACTGTCAGTCCGGTCCTCAGCCAGTCCAGGACATGGCTGGCACCATGGAAGGGTACCGCAGGCCCCTGCCTGTCACGGGGTCTGCACACACAGGCTGACCCTGCTGTGCTAAGTTTAAAACTCCTGGCAATAGAAAGAGCCGATGATGACCTATTTACAAAGTATTTCAGAATCACTTGCATGAATATTTTGTCCTAAATTCTGTGTAATTAGAAGATATGAACCCTACTCTGGGATTATTTTTGTGCGCCAACATAACCTAAATTAGGATTCTCTCCATGTCAGTTTAGGAAAAAAAAATCATTGCAACACAAACATAAAAGAATCGATTTTATCTTCACTGTTTTCAGATGGTTACAAATACTGTTCCTGAGTAACATGGAGACTTGCCGCCTGGTTTGTAGACCCTCGTCTTTACCCAGGGGCTTCCTTGGTGGCTAAGAAGGTAAAGAATCTGCCTGCATTGTTGGAGACTTGGGTTTGATCCTTGGATCAGTAAGATCCCCTGGAGAAGGAAATGGCAACTTACTCCAGTATTCTTGCCTGGGAAATCCCACGGGCAGAGGAGCCTGGTGGGCTACAGTCTACGGGGTCACAAAGAGTCAGACACGACTCAGTGACTGACACACACGCTTCACCCAGAGCAGAAGTAAGTCTTCTGGAGAGGTTTAAAAAGTCCTCGTGGATTCTGACTTGAGGCTGAATTCTGACAAGCTGCGGCTGGATTTCCACCTGCCAACTCTTTTTTTCCTCTACACACAGCTTTAGCGAGAAGTTTCCCTGCAGGTGGGCCTGCTTGTGAGCGTCCTTAACGCAAGGCCTTCAGACGGACGCGGCAGAGGGGCCGGTGGCTCTGGTCCATCCAGCAGATGGTCCGGGGGCCTCTGGGCTGCCTGGCCGCTGGATGCGGGGGCAGGTTGCAGGATGCGCCGCCCTCCGAGACCGAGTTTCTGGAGCAGCGTGTATGGGCCTCATGGAGACTTCTCAGGGGAGACTTCTGGGCCGGGTCTCCGTTTTTCCTGTCTTTGGACCACAGGTGCGCTGAATCTGGGACGTCATAGCCCTTGGGTCACGGTGTGCAGCCTCCTCCGGCCAGGCAGGACCTCTGATCTGTTCAGTCTGTAGCTTTTGCTGTAACAGGCACCCTCGAGTTCACCACCAGAAGCTGGGGCCTTCCGGATCCGCCCCCGTCGTCGCTGGGCCTCAGACCTCCGCTGTGTGCCCCCAGCTCCCTCGTTTCCAGGGGCCGACGCCCGCCCTGTGTGCACCCCCCGGCCTGTGCCACGCAGGCAGTCACCAGGGGAGCAGCTCTCCTGACTCACCGCCCCCCGGGTCATCGAGGGCTCCCTGTGTGAGCGCAGAGAACCCCCGGCCTGCAGCACCGCCCGGCACTGCCCACCCACGGCCAGCGGCCAAGCCGGGTCTCCCTGGTCTCTGGTGTGAGATATTCCCGCTGCCCTGTTCGTGGGCTCGTCTGGGAAAGAGGTGGCCGTGCTGGGGCCTCGCGGTGGGGAAGGATGAGCCAGCCTCCCAGCGAGGGGCCTGGCCACCCCCTGCCCTTCACGCCGAGCCCAGGTCCCCAGCGGCTGGACTGGAGGGCAGGGCTCTCTGTGGACACGGTCAGGGTCGTGCGTGCACGGGTCCAGCGCTCCGAGAGGGGCTTGGGGCCCGAGTGGCCGCAGCGTCCCCCACGCCTCCCGAGACCAGCTGCGCAGCCCAGCTCCCCGTGACGATACCCAGCCTTACGGTCCTACCTGTTGCGCCGCAGGGATGGGCCAGGGCTGTGAGCCCGCCCAGGTGCATGTGAGGGAGTGACCGGGGTCCGGGCCGCCTCTCCTGCGGGGTCGCGGGCCGCCTGCCGCAGCAGCTGCATGTTAATCACGGGTGCCTCACCCCTCTCCTGGGGTCCGTGGGGCTGGGCCTCCTGGAGCTCTGGACGGGGGTTGGTGCCAGGGTGCTTGGCAGGGCTTTGTAGGTCTTCCTGTCTTGTGCGCTGAGCCAGTTGGTGGGATTCTGTTCCCTTTCGGAGTTGAGAGGCAAGGCCCCGAAGACGGCCTTGTCTTGTCATCTCAGGGCCTTTCCCGCTGTTGCTGAGGCTTCCTAATGGAGCTGCAGGGTGGCCCAGCCTCCCCAGGAGCGATCAGAAACCCATCCGTCTGGTTAAGCCAGGCATCCACGCCTGCTCTCCCTGAGTCCTGCCCTCCCTGGGGAATCCAGGACCAGCCCTTCCAGCCTCTCGGCCGTGGGCTGGGAGGGTTCTGAAGTGGCTTCAGCCGGCGAGCAGGTGTTTTGATGCTTTGATGCTGGTGGCCTGGCCAGGTGTGGGCACGGGAGCCCCCTGGGCAGACCAGCCCAGCTGCCCAGGGCCGGCGGATCCCGGCAGGATTGGGAGCCTAGTGCCCACAGGCTGCCCGGGACTCTGTTTCCGTGGCGTGTCCGGTTTTCCTCGAGAGGCGATCGGAGCCCCTGTGGCGTGTGGGTGAGGACATGTGGTGAGCTGTGCTCTGACGCGGGTCTGGGGGAACCCCTGAGTGAGCGCCCTCGGGTTTCTGCCGGGTTTTAATTAGGACGAAAACAAGGGCAGCTGTATTTGCAGGCTACGCTTCTGGGGACAAGTTTATAGCGAGTGGAGGTTTTTATCCGTTTTATCTGCTTTTCTAACTCGCCTTTCAGATGCAGCAGGATGAGGCGTGTTCTGATGAGTATGGTTTTTTAGCGCATTGAGAGTTTGTCAGTGGCCGTGTTTTTGCGGTTAGGCTTTGAAAATGCTAGCGAGCCGTTTGGTTCTCTTCTGCCGCGGTAGGTGGAGCCTGGGAAAGTGGTGTCGGGGGGAAGGTGGGGCGGGGGTGGTCTCTGTCTTGCTCGTCGGTTTTCGTTGCCCAAGGATTCTTGCTGACAAGGTGTGGGACCCTGTCTGTGCACAGCCTGACGCGAGACCCTTTACGTGCCCCTGCCCTGCCTACGATGAAGCGCCGCGACACAGGCTGTGCGGGGCCAGCCGGCTGGGAGGTGGAGTCAGGTCAGGACGCCCCGAGACTAGCGGATCCCCGGCAGATTGGTGGAACCTGGGGCGCCAGTCCTGTGTGGTCAGGGCTGCCCAGGGCACTGGTGGAGGGGCCTGTCTGTGTGTGAGCAGTCGCATCATCAGACCCTGAGCCGTTACGTAGCTATGCTTCCGGTTACTAAGAGCTGACGTCTCCTGGGGCCGTGACCTGCACTGTTCGTGTCTTCACTCGGTTCTCTGGAAGACGGAGCTTAAAACATGTGCACAGTCGAGCTGCCTGAAGCATCGTAGCCACGTGGGCCGGTGGTTTCCGCCATGTCTGTCCTCGCGGAGCAAGGACTTGCTCTGCTTTAATCCCCCATGCAGGAAAGCGACTGCCCGAAGGCGCTGCCCACGTGGGGCCCTCCGCTCGAGGCCGGGTCAGGAGAATCCCAGGTGCATCTTGCTACCAGTGATGCGCTCTCCCCGTGAAATTGCCTGTAAAGAGAAGAGTTGCAGTCTCAGCTGTCAGGCTCTCGGATGGCTTGTCGTTTACAAGACGATTTGTCCCAGGGTCCTACAGATGGAGGAGCCCTTTAGCCACCGAATCATTCTTTCCAGAGCACCTCTTTTGGAAACGGGCCGTTGCATGCCTTGATTTCTCCAGGCGGGCAGCTCCGGGGGTCTGGAGAACCCCGTCTCCAGCTTGTAACTGTGCCCACAGGTGTCGGTTGAGCCCGGCACCCACCTGCCGCTCGCCTGTGGCAGGATGTTAGGTCCCTGTGAGGGTCTCTCTGCAGGTCAGGATGGCTCAGCGCCCCCCACCCCCACCCGCGAGACCATGCCCTCTCCTGGTGCCGAGCCTCCAGCCCACGGCCCCCCACCCCCACTGAGGAGCTTGGGCCAGGGTGTAGTGTGTGTGAGACCCCGGGCTGCTCTGTAGGGCACACAGGGGCCAGGGGTGGGTGTGGGGGCCAGGCCAGGCCGGCTGTCCAGCCTGCTTCACACGTGTGGCCGACTCTCTGCCTCTTCCCCCCACCCCCACCCTGCGTCTTGGGTTATGTCTGTGGACACAGCTCCCTGCTGGTGCCCACGTTCAGCTGCCCAAAGGCTAGGGCTGGGGTCATGGGCGCCTCAGGCTGGAGGGGCCGCCCTCCGGGCACCATGCCCAAGCTGTGCCTGCAGCCCTTCCCCACATCCCCGGCACAGGCCGAGGGGTCTCAGGCTCCAGTCTCAGAACCCCACTGCTCGTGAGTTAGCAAAGTCACCAGAAAGTGCTTGTGTGAGATGTATCCGTTGCTCTTTCCCATGTTAGAAATTAAGCTAGGAAATTTACAAATGCTGATTTATCAAAAACTGCCCACTGTAAACCCCTTACACGTTAACATAAATAATGTATTTTTATTAAAAAAAAAAATCACTAGTTTTCCCAAAATGGGGGAAATTAGTGAAGGGGCACTGGTGGTTTTGCAGGCCTTGACGAGGTCTGGTCAACTGAAGACAGCTGGGTTCTCCAGTCCCCCGCACCCATCACACCCCCACACCCATCAGGAGGACCAGTCTTGGAAGCACAGGGTTTCTCAGGGTGCCGCTCAGCAAATCTGGCCTCCTGGGTGTCCTGAAAGGGTCTCGGGGACCCCCAGGCTCCTGGGCCACACTCTGAGCAGCGGGAGAGAGGGGTCCCTGGTGTGCTGAGTGAGGGCTTTTTTAGCTCTCTCTTTTGTTTGAGCCCTTTCTATTTCTTTTATTTTAAAACCTTAATTTTGAACCTCGTGGACATGGTCTGGTCCACACATGCAGGAAGTCTGTTCAGAAGGGCTGAAGCCCCGGCTGGGTCTCCCTCCTCCATGCCCCCTCCCCCCACGTAGTCCCAGGACTCAGGGGTGGGGGGGACACCCCCTCGCAAGTACCCCACTCCGGGCAGGTAGCTGGCGCACGCTATATGAAACGGCCTTGCCGCACGTCACTTTGCAAGTGTGAGTGGGAGACACTCCTGGAAGTGGAAGTGTGATTTCGCTGGATTTTGCAGAATTGCCCTCGCTCCACCCCCCACTGGGGGACCCCCGCCTCCTCGTGGTCTCACCCACACGCTGCGTCTCCGCCAATCTGTTCGGGAAATGGCTTCCCCGTGTAATCTTCATTTCTGTTTTTCTCTTTGTAAGTGAAGGTTAACCGCCGTCTCATGTGTTTAAGTTCTCTGTTTTCTTCTGCTGTGGACTCTCTCGGCTGTTTTCCTCTAGGGCTGCTTTTCAAAGTTAGACAAATTAATCTTTCATAACATGTGTTGCAAATATTTTCCCGTGTTAGCGCTTATATCTGACTACTGGTGGAGGCTTTTGCCTTGTGGAAATGTTTTCAGGGTAATCCGTCTTCTCCTTTATCGTGTGTTGTGTGTCTTGCCCTGTCCAGCCCCAGGTTCTGAGTGCCAGCCCCCACTCCCGGCTCCTTTGCGCCTTCCTTATTTTACACTCAAGTCTTTGGTCCGTTTTGAGTTTTTTGGGAGGGTGTGAGGTGTGGCTCCAGGGTTGTCTTTCCCACGAAGCTCAGGCCACCCCACGTTCATTTGCTGAGGGCTGCGTGTCTTCCCCCCGCCCAGGAGGCCGCTTAGGCCCCAGTTCGGTCTGGGCCCGCTTCTGCGCATCTGTTTCGTGGCCCCGTCCAGTATTCATGTGCCGTCACCCCACTTTTAACTCTTGACTGTAGCTGCGTGGTGTTTTGTTTATTTATTTTTCAGATCACATGTCGGCCTGCGTCCGGCCTTATTTGTGGCATGTGCGACCCTGGTTCCCTGACGCGGGATCGAGCCCGGGCCCCCTGCACTGGGGGTGTGGGGTCTTGGCCACTGGACCACCAGGGAGGCCCCTCCGTCGTGTCTACTCCGTGGCAAGGCCAGTCTGCCGGCCTCCCTCACACGCGTGCTCGTGGCAAGGCCCCACACGCGTGCTCGTCAGAGTTTTCCCGGCTGTCGGCTTGTTTCTCCTTATGAGCCGTAGACGCGGCTTGTCTTGCTTCCTCTGAAACCTTGTCATTCTTTTCGGGGAATCACATTAGATTCATGGATTATTCTAGAGTTTTGTGTGCCGTCTCTTTTCTCCCTCCCTTTCTCTGTTTGCGTAAATATGGCAAAATACACACAATACATATGATAAAATACAACATACTTATTGGGCGAAATATACATATGGCTTGGGGGCTTCCGGCACAAGGGTACAGAATCTGCCTGCGAAGAAAGAGACACAGGTTTCATCCCTGGGTCAGGAAGATCCCCTGGAGGAGGAAAGGGCACCCACTCCAGCGTCCTTGCCTGGAGAATCCCACAGGCTGAGGAGCCTGGCGGGCTGCAGGCCACAGGGTTGCAAAGAGTCGGACACGGCTTAGAGACGACGCGGCAGCGACAGAAGCGTGGCTCACTGCTTTAAAGTGCACAGTCCAGGGGCTCGCCTGGCGGTCTAGCGGGTCCCCTGCAGGGGCGCAGGTTCCGCCCCCGATCAGGGAACTGAGGCCTCACGTGCTGCCCAGCGTCGTCAGGAGACACTAGTGAAGCAGGGCGTGCGGTCCAGTGGCGCGCGGTGCGTTCACGCGGTGCGTACTGTGCAGTCAACCTTTAGAGCTTCTCCCTCTTCCCTGCTCAGCACTCACTCCGCTCACCGGCCGCAGCCCGGCCCCGCCGCCTGCCCTCCGTCCCAGGGCTCTGCCTCCCCAGAGCCTCGTGGGGAGTGGATTGCAGTCTCTCCTCTGTGGCCCGCTGGCCTCACCAGGCGTGCGGTCCTCGGGCCCTCTGGCTGCAGTCTGTCTGAGTGCTCCCTTCCTGCTTGAGGCTGAGTGACAGTCCCTGGTTCCTCGTTGGCAGGGACGGCGTTTGTCTATCGGCCCGCGGGCTGAGGGCCCTCGGGCCGCTTCCTCTCTCTGGCTGCTGTGAGCTGCGGCGTGCCGGCTCTGTCTGAGCGCCTGCTTTCAGTCTTTCCCCGTTTGTACCCAGCCGCGGAGTTGGTGGACCGTGCGGTGGTCCCGGCATTCGTTTTTTGAAGGGCTGCTGCGTGCTTTCTGTGGCCCCCGTGGCTGCGGTTTATGCTTCTGGGCGTGCATGCCCAAAATCAGGGTGTTTGCTGAGAACATGGCAGACCCCCAGCCCTGCTGCTGAGCAGGCCAGGCCTCTGGGAACCTGGCTCCCTGGTCCCGCCGGCAGGTCCTGGTGGGCTGGCGGGGGTGGAGCGGGGGACTCTGGGCTCCATCTTCACTCTAGAAGCTGTGACCTCGCCCTCTGAACCTCGCTTGCCCCGTCGCATTAAGAAGGGGAGGCACGGTGACGGTAGCAGCTGTACAGATGACGCCACCCTTCGGCAGAGAGGAACTACAGAGCCTCCTGGTGAAAGTGGAGGAGGAGAGTGAAAAAGCTGGCTTAAAACTCAGCATTCAGAAAACTAGCATCATGGCATCCGGGCCCATCACTTCATGGGAAATAGGTGGGGAAACAGTGGAAACAGTGTCAGACTTTATTTTTGGGGGGCTCTGAAATCACTGCAGGTGGTGACTGCAGCCATGAAATTAAAAGATGCTTACTCCTTGGGGAAAAAGTTATGACCAACCTAGACAGCATATTAAAAAGCAGAGACATTACTTTGCTGACAAAGGTCCGTCTAGTTAAGGCTATGGTTTTTCCAGTGGTCACGTATGGATGTGAGAGTTGGACTATAAAGAAAGCTGAGCAGTGAAGAATTGATGCTTTTGAACTGTGGTGTTGGAGAAGACTCTTGGGAGTCCCTTGGACTGCAAGGAGATCCAACCAGTCCATCCTAAAGGAGATGAGTCCTGAATATTCTTTGGAAGGACTGATGTTGAAGCTGGAACTCCAATACTTTGGCCACCTGATGGGAAGAACTGACTCATTTGAAAAGACCCTGCTGCTGGGAAAGATTGAGGGCGGGAGGAGAAGGGGATGACAGAGGATGAGATGGTTGGATGGCATTGTTGACTCAATGGACATGAGTTTCAGTAAACTCTGGGAGTTGGTGATGGACAGGGAGGCCTGGCGGGCTGCAGTCCATGGGGTTGCAAGGAGTTGGACAGGACTGAGTTAATGAACTGAACTGTTTGTTAAGCTCTCAGTCCGCGCCAGGCCTGGAGGCTGTGGGAGGATTGAGTGAGGTGGGACAGGGGAGCGTCTCTGTGCCTGTTCTCCAAAAGATGTCTCTTAGGAAAGGGCGGGTTGTGTTGGGTCATCCCGGTCCTCACCCTCCTGCAGGTGTGTCTGCACTGGTCCCCGCCCGCCGGCCCTGCACCTGCCGGCCGGGTCAGGCCGCTCTTTCCCCCGCCCCCCACACCGTGACCCCGAATGGATCTGAGCGCCTCGTTCATGCCTGCCCATGCCCGCCGAGTCCTTCTGGCTTGTGACCCCGGGGTAACGGGAGCTCTGTCTGGGGGGCCTTCCTCTGCGGCCACGGCCCCTCCATGGAGCTGACAGCCCGAGGCGTAGCTTGACCCCCGGTTGACCCCCGGCAGAGCTGCCTGCTCTGTGTCCCTGTTCCAGCCGCTCCTGGTACACAGTAGGTACTCATTACACGCTCCAGCAGCTTGGTCCTTCTTGTCACCCCTGACGGCCTCTGCTGGATCGCCCACCATGCTGGGTGGTTACCTGGGCGGCAGGTGTGAAAAGGACTCAGAGGGTTTTTTTCTGTGTCATTGGATGTGGATTTTACAGCGATGGTGTGGGGTGAGGGCAGCCAGCCAGGCCCCTGTGCCGTCAGGCCCTGCCCAGGGCTGGGCTCCCTTCTCGCCCAGCCCAGCAGGAAATGTGGGTTCCGCCTTCCCCGCGCTGGGCGGTGTTTCAGATGCCGAAAGCCCTTTGTGGCAGTGTGCTCAGCGGCCCCACGCTGGGCCTGTCAGTATCCCAGGGCTCAATATGCGGGTGAGTCCGGGTGGGCTCTGGGAGGACCTGTGGCCTCGTCTCCAAAAAGGAAGAAGGGGCCGCAGGCCAGGGCTTTGGAGGCACCGAGGGCCTGTCCCCAGGGGACTGTCAGAGGCCACGAGGGTTTACGTAAAGGGGCCAGGATGTCCCTTAAAATGCACCGCTGCCACCTGCTGATTCTCTGCCAGGCTGTGTGCCAGGCCTGCCCGCTGACGTGGGGCCCGCGTGGGACCCTCGTCCTTGAGCAGAGCGGCTCTGCGGCTGGGGGCCTTCCTGGGGAGGGGCGGTGCAGACCCCTGCAGGGTGCTGGGTCCAGGCGGGGCGGGGGCAGGGCTGGCTGCTGCTTTCCTGGGCACGTGGTCACTGTGCTGCTTGTCTTCTGCAGAGCAAGGGGCCCTGAGTGTGGACGGGGCCTCCAGTGACGGGTTATTCAGAGCTGCAGGCCGGCCCCTCTGCTCGGGTGGGATACGTGGCCCAGGGCAGGGGAGAAGACAGGGGCTCTCGACTTGAGGGTGGGGTCTTCCTGGCCCCTGGGACCCTGGAGCCAGTCCAGGCTGCTGGTCCCTCCATGGACGGTGCCTCCCCGTCACCCCTTTCCTAAAGGAGATTTGACGGTGGCGAGGTTCACGTCCGAGTGTGTGATTGGCGGGTCCATTGGCAGGGGAACCCTGGTGCTGAGTGATTGCCTGGTCCCCTGTTAGGGGCCGGCGGGTGATGAGACCCATGTGAGTCCTTGTTCTGCTGGGCACTGATCACCTGGAGACCAGGGGCAGCCAGCCATGACCCCGTCGGGGGTCGCGTGCCCGCCGCTGCCTGCTTATATGGTGTCTTACTGGGGATGTCCCTGGCGGTCCAGTGGTTAAGGCTCTGCTCCTTTGCTGCTGGGGGCCCGGGTTCAATCCCTGGTTGGGGAACTGAGATCCCACAAAAGCCACAGAGAAGGATGGCCTTCTTGGCCCAGAGCCACAGCTGCTTTGCACTACAACACAAAGAGAGAGCTTGTGATGGGAGGCTTGCGGCCGCCACGCCCAAGACGCATACCGCCTGGCTTCGCGGGCTTGCACCTTTGGTCCGGCAGCGTTGTAGGCCGAGGAGCCTCTGGAGGAGAGCTGGTTCGCCGACAGCTGCGGGCCTGAGCCCCTCTCTGCTCCCTGGGGCGGGGCTCCGGTGCTGGCAGGAAGTCAGGATGAAACTGGGAATCCAGACGGTGTTTCCTACCAGCTGGAAGCATCTCCTCTGTTCTGGGTGCTGAGGGCAGTGGGGAGACTTGGAAGCAGAGTGCTTTCCGAGTGTGTTTCCTGTTGCTGAGTGTGTTTATACACCACACGTTTATACAAACCTAAGCTTTAGGTTTTCCCGTTCGTTTTGTTTGGGTTAAACAGCTGTGTGGCTAGTGTGCTGGGCTGTTCGCCCACTCACTGTCCTAGGCAGACGGGCCGGGGGCTCTCATGTGGCATGAGGTTGAAGACTGGAGTGTTACCCAGTGGCCCCAGGGACCCGAGGGGGCTGGGAAGGTGATGAGCAGGGCGTGAGGACAGTGTGCCCACCCAGCCTCCCTGCCAGTGGCCCTGCGGTTGGGGGTCCCCTCCAGAGGCTTGGGTCTGGTGTGTTCTTTTGGGAACCTCACCCATATGAACGAGGTGGTCTGGGTCCTGCTTCCCAGGGTGGCCTTTCCCCATGGACTATACAGTGCATGGAATTCTCCAGGCCAGAATCCTGGAGTGGGTAGCCTTTCCTTCTCCAGCGGATCTTCCAGACCCAGGAATCAAACTGGGGTCTCCTGCACTGCAGGCTGAATCTTTACCCATTGAGCCACCAGGGAAGCCCCTTGGTCGTCTCAGGGACTCTCAGTTTGACCTCTGCCCCTGAGCTGTGCCAGGGAAGCAAGAGGGTCTGTGGGGGCACCATGTTCCCTGAGCCCTGATCCTCCGTGGCCACAACAGCTCGAGATGACAGAGGGTCAGGGCGGCGGTGTGTTGGAGCCGCTCACGTGGGCCTGCAGAAGGCTGCCTGTGAAGGTGTCAGGAATTCTGTGAGCTGGCCACTAGTGAAATGAGAGTGTGTGAACTCAGGTAAATTACGTCGGAAGCAGAGGGCTTGAGTGGTCGAAGGTGCTCCCTCCCGGATTGTGTGATCGGGTTATGCTCCTGAGGCAGTTGGCGTCTCTGGGGTCTGGACGGTGGGAATCGCCTGGCTCCCGGACGTCCCTTTGGGGCGGCTTGAAGGATGCCACGAGGGAAGCAGTCACAGCGCGGAAATGGGGACACGCCCCCCGGCAGGGCCTCGCCTCCCTTTCGTTGACTCTTCTGACCGGGGAAGGCAACGGGGAGACGCTGGTTCGTGGGTGGTTGAGGTGTGGCATCCGCATCCACAGGAAAGTGAGGAGGCCCCTCCCATTGGAAAGTGACCGCTTGCTTCCGCGAGGATGTCTCTCGCGTCCTGGACCAGCGAGTCGGCTTCTAATGCGTGGCCTCCCTTCCCACCTCGGTTTGTCCTGTGAACATAGACAAGCACGTCCAGCAACCGACGTTCATGCTGGAACCACACTTGTTGGTTGGTCGCGGTCCTGATTGACTGGGTCGGGGTGGATTTCAATAAGAATTGGTGAACCCGTCCCCTGGGCGTCGCTTGTTTTTACGGAGTTCCCAGTGAAGAGTGTTGAACATCTTATTACTGCTTGTAAACGTGCAGCACACACCTTAGTCACCGAGATGAGAATGTTTGTGCGTCTACGCCCAGAGGTCCCGGGGGCGGGCGTGTCGCTAGGGCCTGCACGGTCCCAGCTCACGGAGGAGGGAGCAAGCGGCTCACCCTGAACCACCCCCCCAGCCCTCCTGCTCTTCCCGCCTGGCTCTCCCGGGCCCTTGTGGCCCCGGTGAGGTCACAGGGCCAGCAGGACCCAGGCAGCTCTCCTGTTACAGCGCACAACACTCCGCTCCTGGCCTGGGGAGCTCTGGCCCGACTGTGTAGGAGGAAAAGCCGCTGAAGAATTCCACCTCCTCCTGGAGAACCTCCCAGGCTGTTGAAACCTTGGACTTAAGCGCTCTAAGTGTTCCCGGATTTGGGGAGCGCGTGATTCCCCAGCCTCGAGGGCAGAGTCCACGGTCTTGCCGTGAGTCCCCTGTGGCTGGGCGGCTCCAAATGGGCAGGCCTGGCCCCCCTGGCACCCAGGACCCAGTCGTGGGGGCCCCGCCTTGTGCCCCATGGGGGCCCCATTCCCCCCCCTCACTGAACGGCCAACCAGCAGGGCTGGCACGGACCTGGCGCCTACGGGACCTGCCCTCGGGCATGTGTTCTAACCACTGGGGCTGGGGGACAAATCCTAAACCAGGGAACTAGCTTGGACCAGACAGGCAGGCGGAATTTGGGGCGGGGGGACGTTCTTGGAGCAGAAGGAGCCAGTATGGGGACGCGCTGGACAGAGAAGTGCTGGGTCCCGCGGTAACCAGTGTGGCGCTCAGAGGACCCCTGAGGGGTCAGCAGGGCTGAAGCCCAGTGTTGGGGAGCAGGCAGAGCCCCAGGAGGGGTCTCAGCGAGTTGCTGCAGACTGTGTTGGTGTGTGCACCGGACCCGGCTCGGGGGAGGGTGGGGAGGAGCACAGCTGCTGTGGGGCTGTGGGGGGGGGCCCCCGGCCTGGAGATGAGGGCCTTCAGATTGGAGATGGGACCCCGGCTTGGGGGGGCCCGGCCTGGAGATGAGGCCCCCCAGAATGGAAATGGGACCCCGGCTTGGGGGGGGCCCGGCCTGGAGATGAGGGCCTTCAGATTGGAGATGGGACCTCGGCTTGGAGGGGGCCCGGCCTGGAGATGAGGGCCTCCAGCTTGGAGATGGGACCGCGGCTTGCGGGGGGCCCGGCCTGGAGATGAGGCCCCCCAGAATGGAAATTGGACCCCAGGTTGGGGGGCTGCCGGCTTGGAGATGAGGGCCTCCAGCTTGGAGATGGGACCCCGGCTTGGAGGGCCCTGTCTTGGAGGTGGGGGCCTCCAGATTGGAGATGGGACCCTGGCTTGGGGGGCCCTGGCTTGGAGGTGGGGGTCCCCAGCTTGGAGGTGGGGGCCTCTGGCTTGGAGATGAGGGGTCCCTGGCTTGGAAGTGGGGGCCTCTGGCTTAGAGGTGGGAGGCCCTGTCTTAGAGATGACCCCCCGGGTTGGAGGTGGGGGCCCCCAGCTTGCAGGTGGGGAGCCCTGGCTTGGGGGGGCTGGGCTCACTGTAGATGGCCACGGTCACGGTGGTCAGGAGCTTCTTCCGGGTTTGACTTGAGCGGCTGGTATTCCGGTGTCACTGGGGGAGGTCCACGGAGGCTCCCACTACCGATGAACATCCTCACACAGTAGGTCAGCAGCCAGAGTCCAGCCATGGGAGGGTGGTGGGCAGGGAGTCAGCCGAGCATCTGAGTGTTCAGGGCCCTGTCGACGGAGGCGTGTATCTGAGTGAGGGGGGGTGGCTGCTCTGCCGGCCTCGAGGTTGGGGAAACCCATGGGCCCTCGGTGGGAGTTAGCGTCGAGCTCTGCATGGGTTGGGGGTGTGGTCACCGTGCCTCCCAGATCGCGGGCATTCAGACTGCTCCGAGGATCACCCAGCATGGGGCCCCCAGGCTGGCTGGAGCTGCATGCAGGTTGGGGTCCTGGGGGCTCATCTTGCAGGGCTGTGGGCCTCTGGGGCGCCTTGCTGGAGGACGGAGTCCTGGCAGAGGGCCGGCCGGTTGGCTGGGGCTGGCCTCGTTCAACATCTGTGACTCCCCGGGAATATGGTTTAGGACGAGGGTTGCTGCATTTGGGGAAACAGACGTCGTTTATCCTGGGGTCAGCGGAAGAGCCGCCAGGTGACTGGAGGGTGACGCCAGGCCTGGGCCGAGCCGGCTGTCTGAGTGTGGCCGGGGCGGCAAGGAGCACGGCTGGGGCCTGGGACGCGGCACCCGTGGGGCTGGGAACCACTTTTTTCTGAGTCTCGGGCTGGTGGGGGAACTAACGTCCTTTGTGGTTTCCAAGTCCAGTGTTCCACAGACAGTGCGGCCTTTGTGTGTCCAGGAGCCATTCAGCGCGTTTCCAGAGCAGCGTGCTTTGTGTCCTGGGGCCAGCGCTGGCCTCGCTCCGGCGTCCCAAGGCCCCGCAGCGCAGTGGGCACTGCCCCGAGCCGGGGGTGGCAGCCGGGCCCCAGCGCCAGGCACCCCCTTGCCCTGTCGCCCCGTGTCTCCCCGTCCTGCCTCCGCGGCTGCAGGGCCTGGCAGGTGTTGCAGCTCTGAGCGTCTGCTTCTGTGTGGAGGTACGAGGGGGCTCCTCTCCGGGACCCTCAGGGGCCGGGGCGCCACGTCCTGCTCTGAGGGCGGCTGTGCCAAGAAGGCCGGGCGTGCGGGCAGCTGGCCAGGGGCCTGTGGGTACCCGGAGGGCCCGTCTGTGGACACAGGCTTCCTCCCCACGGGCCCTGGGGAGTGCGGGGTGGGTGTGCGGGGAACGGGGGCTGATGCATCGGGGAGGCTGGGGCGGGGTGGGATGCGTGGCAGGAAGGAGCAGGGCGGTTTGCGGAGATGGCGTCAGTGATGCTGGCTTTGTGGGGAAGCCTTGCTCTGGGTCCCGCTTCGTGCCTGGCTGGCTCCGGCTCCCCTCTCCCTGGCCGTGGACTACGGCCGTGCCAGTCTCCTGCCATCATCTCAGAGCTGGAGAGGACTGAGGTGAGATGGTCCTGGGGTGGGGTGGGCTACCCCTCAGCCTTGAGCGCCCCTCCCAGCCTGGACCCGCCTTGTGGGGGTGGGCAGGCGTCCTGGCCCCGGGTCTTGGTCCAGTGGCTGTGTGAACCCAGGGGCCTAGAGGCAGGGCGGTGGGGACCCCTGCCTTCCCCGAGGGCGGATGTGAGCAGGTTGGGGTGAGCTGGCGCTGCAAGGAGAGGCCCCTCTGGGTGGGGTAGGGGGGCGCGTGGGCTGGGCGCCTGTGAGTGGCGTCCTGGTGGTGGCGGGGCGGACCCTCGGCGCCCTGTCCCCCTCCCCGGGTGGCCTCATTTGCTTGCTGAGTCAGGAGGGAAGGTGGCCCGGCCTGCGGGGCGGGAAGTCCCAGGACTCCCGACAACCGGCAAGGAGGGAGGCTTGGCTGCGGGGACCACTCCCCCACCCGCCGTCTGCCCTGCTTCTGTCCGTGCTGGGCGAGGAGGGGTCCCCCTGGGTCTCTTTGAAAATGGAAAAAAAGGAGGTTTTTACCTGGCGGCGCTTCCCATCCCGTTTGCTCTTATTTTTCAAGTTAGAAAAGCAGTTGGACAGGGCCTGTGGGGAGAAGTTTTGCAGCCTCTCAGGAGCTCCACCCAGGGTCCCGTGTCATTTGTGGGGATGCAGACGCCTGTTGTCCGTGACAGTCACCTCGGGCAGCAGCATAGGTCACCACTCTGAGGCTCCCGGGGATGTCTGTGCGCCCCGCGTGGCGCCTGAGCTCCCAGCTGGCTGTGGTGCACCCAGACACGCGCCCCGTGCCAGATCTGTCCTGGGACGCATCTCCAGGTGGGGACCCGCTGGTCCCCAGGGCGTTGGTGTCCCTGCTTCCTGCGGCCTCGGCCACATCGCTGGCCTTGTTTCCTCCCTTGTGAAGTTAGAGGTTTCTGCACGGGTACTGGGTGACCCCTGTTGCGGAGATTCCTCTTCTGCTCGGCGTGGGGGGGTTTGCAAGTCTGTGCACCGAGGTCCTCCAGGCTTTACCAGTTTGTGCAGGTTGTCTCACAGCAGATACGGGTTCACACATACCCGCTCTGCTCCACGCGTCTCCTGTTTCACTGCGCTTTTTAAACAAACTTCAGCTTACTTCTGTCTGGTTGACTGAGTTTTTTTTTTTTTAACTTTGATTTTTTTTTCCCCCCAGTCTCTTAATGTAGACCATCACTTCCCCTCTTTAGGAACAAAAGTCTCTCTCTTTTTTTCCTAAGTTTACTTAACCTTTTAGTTCATCTGGAGTTCACAGCTCCTTCATGGGATAGCTTCCCGGATGGCTGGTCCCCAGCTCCCATCCTGCTGGATCGGGCCACACCGGGCCAGCTCAGGGTTACAGAGCGCTGGGAGCTCAGGGTTCCAGAGCCTGAGAAGCCCCTGTCCCAGGAGCACCTCCAGCCCCGCCCCCGACGGGCATGGCCTCAGCTGTCTGTGGAGACCAGAGCTGGCCCCAGCTCGTTCTGACCTGGCTCTCGTGGGTGCCCACTGCTCGTAGGCTTTGTCATTTTGAGCGATGATGCCGGGGGCGGCCCTTGGGGGGCGGGGCAGGCGCGCAGGGCTGCAGCCCGGCACCCTGGGCAGTGCTTTACCGAGGTCTAACGGCTTCCAGCCCACACCGTCCAAAACAGGAAGGGCTTCTCCCTGCCCTTGTGGTTCTGCGTTGACTGTCCCCACTGGGGCGGTTTGGATCCCACCCTGCTCCTCTGCTTCCTGTTCACCCTGCAGGAAATCGCCGAGCTGTTTGTTAGGTCCAGACTGAGTGTTGGTGCCCCGGGCGTCATCTCGAGTTCTTGGGATCGTCTGGCTGGATTGGTTCTCATTCCCATCGGTGCTCATTCTGTTTCAGAGGTGGAAGCTGGGGCTCAGAACAGTGGGAAGTGGAGGGCTTGAGCCTGGGTGCATTCAGAGCCCCTACCCCGTGGGGAACCAGGGCCTCTTGCAGACCTTGGGGGCCAAGAAGCTGTGTGATGGGGGCTGGGGCCGTGGGCTTCAGTGTCAGGTTGGCTGGGCATGCAGAAGGCTGCCTATACCCCACCCCTGGGCTTTCCTGGGGTTGGGTCAGAGATGTGGGGAGCTGGTGCCCCACTGCATATCCGTCCCTGGTGTGCCTGCCCACTTGACATACACGCCTCCTCCATGCCAGCACACATCACCCCCTCCCCCTCCACCCAGCATGACCCCACACCCGGCCTTTGCCGCCCTCGCTCCAGGCTGGTGGGGTTCTGTGCCCGCAGCCGGGCTGTGCCAGGAAGACCTCTGGGACCCAGCGAGGCTGAGCTCCTCCTGAGCTGAGTCAGGGCACCCAGGCGGGTAGGAAGGGGTTTTGGGCCGATGGGGCAGCCTGGCTGTGTGCCTGGGAGCGGGGCCAGGCGTAGCGAGGGTCAGGGGTCAGAGGGACTCTGACACCCAGAGCCCCAGCGTTCTAGCGGCTGTCCCAGGCATGCGCGTGGCTGTGCTTCCTGACGGGTTGTGGGAGCTCAGGAGGGTCAGCCCTCCGCCCTTCTTCCTGCAGTGCCCCCACCCCAACGGGGTCCGCGGCTCCCCTGCAGCTCCAGGCTGCCTCCTCTTGGTGCTGGGTCCCACTGAGAGACAGAGCTCCCTTCTCCCCTGTGGGGTGCAGAGGGCTCAGTGACAGGGGTCTGAGCTCAGTGACCAGCCCAGCTGGGTGGGGCTGACCGAGGCCCCAGCCTCGCGGGTCTGTGGGTCCCTGAGTAGCAGGCCTGGCTGCTCCCCGAGGGCAGGGCCGGGTGGCGGCCCTAGGCTGGGGCCTGGAGCTGTCTAGGGGACGGTGTGTCGGCAGGCGGCCGGCCGGTGACTGACTGTGTGACCTTGCTCCCCCTGCTGTCCTGCAGGGACCCCGAGCGTCATGTTAAGGTGAAGCAGAGAGGCTCAGTACTGAACATGCTAAGGAAGCTGGACAAAATCAGGTTCAGAGGTCACAAGAGAGATGACTTCCTCGATCTAGCTGAGTCTCCGAATGCTTCGGACACCGAATGCGGAGACGAGATTCCCCTGAAGATCCCTCGGACCTCGCCCCGGGACAGCGAGGAGCTCAGGGACCCTGTGAGTACCGAGTATCCCCCCGACCCAGGCCGCATGGCCCAGGTCTCGGGGCCCCTCACTGGGACGCCGGCACTGTCCCCATCCTCGGGTGCCAAGCCGAGCGTGGCCTTGGGTGGACCGTGACCTTCCCGGCCGGTCAGACACAGACAAGGCTGCTCCCCATCTCTCCCCACCACCCCCAGCCTCCCTGGTGGGGGCTCGTGATCATATTGAGGGTAGTTTGTCTGGCAGCGGGATTTCTTTTCCTTCCTTGGTTTTTTGGGTGATTGGGAAACTTTTCATGCAGAAGTGATGCCAGGGCCCCAGCCTGACACCCGGGAGTCTGACGCCTGGGAGTCTGACGTAGGGGCTCACAGGGCGATGTCTGGGAGCCGTTGGCCCAGCCCGAGGGCAGCACCTTCGGGCACCTGGCCATCCCAGGGTGCGTGTCACTGCCCTGGCAGCTGGCTGAGCCCAGGCTGGGCCTCGGGAGCCCAGCTGGGCCAGTGGCCCCTGTGGGCTGGTCGTGGACGCCCTCTCCGTGGCTAGCAAATCTCCTCAGTGGGGCTCGGCAGCTCTGGTGTGAGCAGGCCCTGCTGACTTCTGGAAGCTTCTGTTTGGTCAGCGGGCAGGCAGCTGGTGGGGCAGGCTCCCCCAGCCCCCTCCCGGCCAGGGGTGACGACTGGCTCCCCGCTGTGGGGACAGCTGCCTGCATCTCCCCATCGTCAGCGAAGAAGCCCAGAGGCCCCCTGCCCTACTAGCTGTGGACGACCCCGCCCGCATGGACCCCAGGGCTGGTGGCCCCGCTGTTCCTCGCTGAGCACCTGAGCTAGGCTTTCCTTGCAGGCGTGGCTGTGAGTGCCCACTTGCCTGGCCCTGTGTATTATTAATGCTTCGTAATAGAACAGGGATGGGCTTGCTTGCTTATGGTGGCAGTGAATAATTTATCAGCACTGCCTCCTCTAAGAGCCGGCATCTGATCAGGCGGGCTGGAGCTGTGGAGCCCCGAGGGCCGCGCCCTGCCTGGGCATGGCCTCTGTTCCCTGCAGAGTGGACAGCTGTCCCCCCGCCCCCAGGTCGGGGTGGGCTGGGGCCTCACTTGCTGTGTCTCCTGGTAGGCTGGCAGCATCTACTGGGTGGGACGCCATGGGGGTCACAGGCCTGTCTTGGGAAGAGGGCGCCCCCTGTGGCGGTGGGACCAGCCGGCCGGTGAGGGCCCAGAGCGGGGTGAGCCCGGGGCTGTGAGTACAAATGACTCTCCAGCCCACTTCTCCAGTCCCAAGGAGCTCTCTCTCTCTCTCTCTTTCTCAGCATCCCACAGCGGGCCATGCTGTCCTCGTCACCTCTGCCCCGGGGCCCTGGGTCACACCCGCGAGCCTCATGCCCACGCAGCCTGTGCCACCGCTGCCATGTGGGCAGGTCGTGTGTTGTCCTGGTGGAGGTGACCAGCACCTCCTGTGGGCGCGCCCCGTGACCTCTGCTGTCCCCCATGACCTCTGCTGTCCCCTGAGGGGCCTCGGCTCTAAGCCGGCCACAGCTGTGTGATCCCAGCCTCCCTCAGACCCGAGGGCCCCTGAAGGGATCTGAAAGCTCTGGGACAAGTTCCAGATGGGCTAAGTTCCAACCGCTCGGAGACCGACCCGCGTTTCAGCTCTCTGAGGACGCGGGCTCACGCGCCAGGGGCCACCCTGCCCGCCTCGGTGGGGATGTTGCTGACATGGTGAGCCCGGCATCCGGATCCGTGTAGGACCACCTTCCCAGGCCGGCCTCTACCCTCCACCCTGGGGCCACCATCTTGTCCGCCGAGGCCAGGGATGGGCAGGGGAGGGGCATGGTCGTCTGCAAGGCGAGTGGGTGAGCAGGGCGGAGAGGGGCCCTGCCTGTCGCCTGCTGCCCAGCCCTTCTGTGCCCACCCCTGCCAGGCCCACGGGGCGGGCAGCTGAAGCCGGCCTGGGCCCTGCTGCCTGGGGGCTCGAGCTGCGGTAGCCAGAGCAGCTGGCGGCCCAGGGGGTCAGGGGCCGGGACAGGGCAGCCCCGGGTGAGCCTCAGCGTCTGCTTCTCCCCCCGGGCTGTGGCCCCGGGTGAGATGAAAGCGTGCGGGAGCCAGTCACGGACCCTGTCCAGGCTGGGTGTCCCCTTCCTCCCCGACCCCGTTTTGGGAGGGACCCAGGGTCAGAGGGCCCTGTTGCGTGGTGGGGTGCAGTTATGGGGTGGCCAGGGGAGCTTCCAGGACGCCCCAGGCAGGCCTGGCCGCGCTGATAGATGCGCCCCTTGCCAGCGAGCAGCGGCAACCTGTAGCTGGAGCCTGCCCTGAGCCTGGCGGGACAGTGGGGGTGGCTTTAACGAGCCACACCGTGGGCCAGGACAGGGCCCTGTTTGGAGTTCGCTCCCCTGGGAACCTGGCACGCGGACGCTCCCTCCCCGGAGCCCTGTTGTTGCGGCTCCGCGGGCGCCAGCCTGGCCCCCCAGGCTGGAGGGCACCAGGCCCCGTGTCTGGGCCACCCTCCTGGGAGGTCACCACGCAGGCCGGGACAGGCTTCCAGAGTCCCTGCCCTCTGTGGCCTGAGAGCTGTGCTGTGACCCATCCGGAGGCTTAGCGGCACGCTTGTGGCTTCAGTTTGTCATTTCTGGACGTTGGCCTCGCCGGGGCTCCGAGCATGTCTGCTTTGCCCGAGATGTCCCTTCCCCGGCAGGTGAAACTGAGGTGAACTGAAACGCAGGGTCTAACACAGGGCCAGTACCTTCCTAGGCCGGGGGGGCTCTGGGAAGCGGCCTTTCCAGACCGCGGGGACCTCAGGGTACCCCGAGGTGCCAGGTGATGAGAGAACCAGGTGATGTGGACCCAGGGTGCTTCCAGGCAGCTCTGAGCTCTTTCTTGGGGTTCTCCTTCTAGGCTGGTCCAGGGACCCTCATCATGGCTGCAGGAGTCCAGGACTTCAACCGGACAGAGATCGATCGCTTGAATGAGATCAAAGGTCACCTGGAAATCGCCTTATTGGAAAAGCACTTCTTACGTGAGTGCCTGTTGCGGGGGTGGGGGTGGGGCAGCAGGCAGAGGGGACAGTCTTGCAGGAGTACAGCCGGGTCACACAGGGGTCACAGTCGGGCCGGGTTGCCGGCCCGGGTCGTTGGCCTCCACCAGCAGCTGGTAGCTGGCCTCTTCCTCCCGGTCCACCACCGCCCGGGTGCGCACCACGCCCGAGCGCTCGTCGATCTCAAAGACGCCGCGCGCGCCCTCCAGCAAGCGGTAGCGCATGTTGGCGTTGGAAGGCGCGTCGCCGTCGGTGGCGCGGATGGTCAGCACTTCGTAGCCCACCTCGAGGTTCTCGCGCACGCGCTCGCGGTACTCCGACTGCTCGAAGACGGGGCTGTGGTCGTTGGTGTCGCTGACCGTGACGGTGAGGTAGGTGGCGGCGGAGCGCCGCGGCGAGCCGTGGTCCACCGCACTCACCTTGAGTACGTGCGTGTCCTTGGTCTCGCGGTCCAGCGGGCGGGCGGTGCTCACCAAGCCCGTGTCCGAGTCGATGAGGAAGTAGCCATTGGAGCGCTCATCAAACAGCGCCTCCATCTGGTAGCCGAGGCGCCCCGCCTCGCCCTCGTCGGGATCGTGCGCTCGCAGCTCGATGACCGCGGTGCCGGCGGGCTCATTCTCGGGCACCGACACCTGGTAGCTGGGCAGCTGGAACTGCGGGGTAGTGCTGCCGCCAGCGCCCCGCCGGGCCCGCCGCGCCGCCCCCGCCCCGGCCTGAGGCAGGCCTGGCGGCGGCGGCGACTGCGACGGCAATGGGGAAGGCGTCCCCGAGGCCGCCTCCAGCGCCAGCTCCACCCGGACGGTGCCTGCTGCGCGCCGCAGGGCACAGAGCAGGAGCAGGCGGGCCGAGCCCCCGGGCGGCAGGCAGACAGGGCGGCGTGGGCAGCGGGAACCGGGGCGCGGCGGGCAGCTGCAGGCGGGGAACGTGGTCAACGCGGCCAGCGCCGAGTGCAGCGTGGCCCCGCCGCCGCCAGGGGCCGGGAAGCACAGCATCGCGCCGGGGCCAGGCACCGCTAGCACAGCCCGCGCGCGCAGCTCGGCGCCGAGAGCCCGTCGGCCCCGGGGCCGGGCGCCGCAACCGGGACCGTGCGCGTGTGCCCGCAGGCGGAGGCTCAGCGCCGCCTGGGCGCTGCGGTCAGCCAGGCGGACCTGCAGTGGCAGCGGGCGTCCCCCCAGGCGCGCGCAGCCCGGGAGACCCGCGCCGGGTCCGCGCCGCCGCCCGACAAGCCGGCCGTCGCGGCTCAAGTCCAGCAGTTCCCGCAGCGCCCGGGGCGTGTGCGCCGCATCCAGCGCATAGGTCCAGCCGGGCCCGAGGGCGAAGGCGCGGGCACCGCCGGGCACTCGCAGCTCCCAGGCGGCCGCTCGGAGCCCCAGCGCCGGTAGGGCGGCGGCCGCAGCCAGCAACAGCAGCGCGGGCAGCGCGGGCGGCGGCGGCGGCGCCATGGCCCGGAGCCCGAGCCGGGCGCCCGAGCACAATCCATGCACCCGGCGCGGCTCCGCATCCACCCGGCGCGGCCGGGGGGCGGCTCCCGCGCGCCCGGTGCCGGGCCCTCGGGGCGGCTCGCGCCCCGCCTCCCCGGGGGCCCTGGAGGGGACACCGGGGGCCGGGCTCCCGGTCTCCCCCGCAGCTTCCACTTCAAGAGCACTTTGCGAAAGTTTGCGAAGTTGGTTTCAAGATGGCTCCTCCGCGCGTCCCGGGAGGGCGTCGCGCATTAACCTGCGGTGGCGGCGGATCTGGGTGGTTCCAGGTGGCTCCTGCGCGGGCCCGACAGGGCGGCGTGGGAAGCGGGGCGGGCCCGCGGCGGGACGAGGGCTGCGCTCCCGGAGCGGGACCGGCCGCACCGCGCGGCCGAGACCTCAGCGGCCGGCTGCTGCCTGGGCGGTGCGCTCGGCCAGCGCCCCAGCGCCCGCGCTCTCCCCGCCCCTGGCCCGGCCCGGCCCGCCCCCGGCCCCGCCGCGTATTGTTCGGCCCCTGGGGGAGCCGGCCCGGAGGTGCGCGCCGGGAGGATCGCTATGGAGACGCGGGGCGCAGCGGCGGCGGGGGGCTGCGGGCAGGCCCACTCTCCAGCCGCCTCCCCACCCGCCTCCTTGGGGAGCAGGGCAGAAGAGTCGCGCCGGAAAAGGCGGGCGGAGCGGCGTGGGGCGGGGGGCGGGGGAGCTGGTGCGGTGGCCACCAGTGCGCGGTGGCTCACTCTCCGGGGACTGAGCGCAACCGAAGCCCCCACCCCACCCGGCAACGCTGATCCGTGGAGACCGCCATCCGGGCTGGACCGACAGGGGAGAGTGAAGGGTGGGCGGAGGCTCCCGGGAGGGGCAGCTCTCCAGCAGCGGCTGCTGCCGGGGTGGGGGTGGGGGGCGGATACAGATTTACAGCCATATGCCCGAGGTAAAGTGCTTAACCCGGAGAAATTTTCCTGGACTTTGAAACTCATATGCGACTAACCCAGAATAGGGTCCTTTGGGTTTAAAAGGGAACTTTGAAAGTAAAAGAAAGCAGTCCGAGTTGACACTTGGGATCGGAGTTGGAGTCGGCGGAGGCGAGCTCGTCTCCCGCGAGTGCGACTGGGTGGAGCGCACAGTTCGCGCGCGGCGCTCAGGCCCCGAGGCCCCTAGGCTATGGCGCAGCTCAGGGGCCCGAGCGCAGCCCGGGGGGCGGGGAGCCGTTGCGGGCGGGGGCACTCAGAACCTACGACAGCGGCCGGTCTCCGGCTACCCCATCTCCTGCGGGGAACAGCCCGGAAGGGAGTTTTAGGGTTGAGACACACACTGCCGCCTCCTACGGGGTGCAGATGGGGAGGGGGTGCTTAGAACGAACTGACACCTGCCTCAGTTTGCGGGGCACAGCTGCGGGCGAGGGGCTCGTGCTGTGAGACACCCTCCCCTCCCGCGGGGCTTTAGGCTGTGGCCCCTCCTGATGGGAGATGCACTTGTCCGCGAAGCTTGGGTCCAGAACCCACTCTAGCTCCTCGCCTTCCAGCGGTCCGGGGGATCGGAAGGAGTCCCCCCCTTGTAACCCCCCCACCCCTCCAGACAGCCGTAGGGGTGAGAGTCGTCACCCACTTGTCCTGTCTCTAGAATGGAGTTTTGGACCAGGGCGGCATTTCCGAGCTGAGCGCCGATAAGTGTGGAGCTGGGGCACAAAAAATAAACAAACAACCGATATGGCTGAAAGTTACTGAATACAGTGTGTTGGACTGAAGCCAAATACTTCAGTATGAAGCATTCTCTTCCCCCAGCAACGATATGAAGACATTATTATGACCTAAAACGTAGATGGGTTTTGGAACCTTTTACTCTGGGAGTTTCCACTGTTAAGCCTGGTCGGGAAATGGAGGCGGTGCTGCTCCTCCAGTCCATCCCTTAAATGTGAGGTCCAGGACCTCCCCGGACTGCCCTTCCTCTTCCTGGGAGGGTCAGAGGGCAGGAGTTCTAAGATCACGATGACAGGGACGACCCTTCCCATCCGAGACTCCTGGGACGCTCCCAGCCGGGGTGAAGGGGAGAAGGGAAACGGGGACCCCTGCTGGAGAAGCCCTGGAGTGCTTATTTCGCAATAGGACTTTGAATAGGGAGGGTTGGGTTTAAATAAACAAAAGGTTCTGTTGCACCGCTCTTGCTGGTTTTTGAAAATTCAGATGCAGTGAATGGGTTTAGGTGTGGACATGCTTTCCTGGAACGAGACACCTGCCAGCTGCAAGGGAACCGTGGGGACAGCCCAGCACCACTTCCTGATTCCAGGGGCCCCGGAGGGGGACGCAGGGACAGACCTTGCTAACTGCATGTCCAGCGAAGGGCTGAGATACGAATAATACTTCCACTCCCACAGAGGTCAGAAGCGGGCCCGCTCCGCCACACTGTTTGGAATGAACGCAAACAGGGGAAAGATTTAAAATAATCAAGGACGTGATGTGAGCGTGGTCAGGAGGAGAGCTGGGGAGCAGGGGATGACGGCTTCTGCACCTGAGGGTCAGCGGGGTGTTGGCTTTATGATCTTACAGGGAGCTCTTTTTGGGGGGAGCGGTGTGTACTCACTCGTGCCGACTGTTTGCGACCCCAGTTTTCCCAGGTGGTGCTAGTTGTAAGGAAGCCACCTGCCAGTACAGGTAGACATAAGAGGTGTGGGTTCCCTCCCTGGGTTGGGAAGATCCCTGGGAGGAGGGCATGGCAGCCCACGCCAGTATTCTCACCTGGAGAATCCCAGGGACAGAGGAGCGTGGCGGGCTACAGTCCTCAGGGTCGCACAGAGCTGGACACGGCTCAGGCATCACAGCACGCAGCCAGACACTGACAGTAGCCCGCCAGGCTCCTCTGTCCCCGGCATTCTCCGGGCAAGAATCCTGGAGTGGATTGCCATTTCCTTCTCCAGGGGATCTTCCCAGCCCAGGGATCGAACCTGAGTCTCCGAATGTCCTGCATTTCGGAGGATTCTTTACCCCTCTGCCTCCTGAACGCTACATATCTGCTTTATGCGCTTTTCTATATCCTGCGTGCTGCAGTCCAAAATTTTGAAAGAGTGGGGTGGGAGGAAGGAATTAAGAACAGGCTGTGGCTTGTGATGTGACTTCCGGGGCGATCCAGTTGCTTCAGCGAGACAGATTCAGGAATCTGAAATGCTTGCGGGGGGTGGGGGTGTGGAGCTCCAGCTCTGTCTCTGCCTGGGAATGTGGGCCTCGCCAGGCCTTAACTCCTCATCTAACTGGAGATAACAGGGGTCTAGATTCCTGACGTTGCTGGGGATTAATGAGATCTGCAGGAGGAGGCTGGCCCGGATCTGGCTTGGGTGCAAACCCCACTGTGGTCACCTTTGCTGTTGCCGAATCTCCACCAAGGAGCATGCGACCACAGGGCCTCATGGCTGCCTCTCGGGTGTGACGGAAATGGCAAAGCAGACAGTGTGTGCTGGAGAAGTAGGGGCCGCAGCTTCCATCCGACTTCCTGGGCGGGGTGGCGGGGGGTGGTGGGGAGTCTGCGCTTGGTCCCGATCCAGTCTACCCTGACTGTTCGTGGAGAGTGAAACTGGGCCCAGGACAGGCAGGCCTGCGCCCGGGGCTACGGGAAGGGGTGCGACATTGCAGTAGCCTGTCCGGCCCACCTGGGGAGCTGTGTCTGGTTCACAGGCCTCTCCCTCAGGGCGTGGCTGGAGGCAGCAGCCTCCTCCTCCCGTCCTCGAGAGCTGCTGCAAGGAGAGACCGCGCTAAGGCTGCTTGTGCGCCTGGTGGCTGCCTCCCTGCCCTCCCCTCCCCTGCCCTCCCGCCGTCCCTCGCCCTGCCCCCTGCCTTCCCTGCCCTCCCTGCCCTTCCTCCCCTCCCCTCCCTCCCCCAGGCTCAGAGAATCATAACTGGGGTTTATATTTTGCGTGCTCCCTGAGGTGTTTCACGTGAACTGAATGCTTTTAAAAAATAAAAAATAGATAAGAAAAAGAAGGGCAGAAGCCGTGGGGTTTCTAGTGTTGTCATGTTCTAAACACACCCCAAATGTTTTTGCCAGGGGCTCGAGACCAGAGCCCACATGAATTCTGGAATCTGTTCCTTAACAATAAATTCCTGGGCCAATCTTTAAAACAGTGAGGAGCTAAAAGAAACACCCTATTTGGTGAAAGCGGAAAAGCAAGTCCAGGCGGGGCCCCACTGTGCCCCTTTTTTTTTTTTTTTAAAGATTTTCAGAGGGAAAACCTTTTTGGAGCAGAGTTTGGCCGTGCCCTCTTCTCTCACTGTGCCCCTTACCTTTGGTGGAAATTGTGAAAGTTACATGATGGAACAAAGCAGGACCTTGACCTTAATCAGAGGTTAATAGAAGCAAGAGGGTGGAGAGAAGCTTAAGAACTCTCACAAGAGCACACTCTAGGTACTAGTGCTGCCCGGAAAACCCTGCGTGACTTATGACAGAAAAGAGATGGCTTTTCTGCTTGAAGTTGCAGAGCCTCTAAAACAAGGCGTGGGGTTTCTTTCGGGCTCCCAGGACCTTGGACTGGGGTGTGTGCCTCCTCGGGGTCCCTGGGTGAAGCCCCGCCAGGGAACCCAACTCCTTCAGAATGCTCGCGGAAGAGACTGCACCTGACCAAACCTGTGCCTGGCCCATCCCCACACCCAGCCCCGAGAGGATTCTGGAAGGTTCTGCAAAGTGGCATGGACTGCCCAGAAATGCTGTGAGCACGGGTGATGGCACAGGTTTCGCTTGCAAGCTGCATCCGGTCTCTCTGGGGAGCTTGAGGACGGGGGAGAGCTGGGGAAATGGGCCTTGCCTCTAAACCTGAGTCCCCCTCCCCACCGTCCCCTCCTCCCCCCCACACACGCACGCACTGAGCCAGCCAGGCCCACCTCGGCGTGCACTGGCCTCTAGTGGCCAAGCACAGCCTCTGCCCCAGCAAGCTCACAGCCAGCAAAGGCCGAGCTCTGGGGGTGAGTGCACGCGTGGCCTGCACCCCTGAGTGTTGGGTAGCGCCTGCCGGGCCCTGAGGCAGGCCAGACCACACTCCCTGGGGCTCTGGGGACTCTGCAGGTGAGAGGGCAAGCTCTGGGACCCCTGGCAACTGCAGTTACCATAGCTCACAGCACAGGGTGGGCATTGCCTGAAACGCAACAATCCAGCTTCGTCACCCAGTCCACTCACCGTTCAGTTGTTCAGTTGCTCAGTCGTGTCCGACTCTTGTCAACCCCATAGACTGCACCGCCAGGCCTCCCTGTCCAACCACCAACTCTAGTTTACCCAAATCATGTCCATCGAGTCAGTGATGCCATCCAACCATCTTCATCCTCTGTCATCCCCTTCTCCTCCTGCCTTCAATCTTTCCAGCAGCATCAGGGTCCTCCAATGAGTCAGTTCTTCGCATCAGGTGAGCCAAAGATATTGGAGTTTCAGCTTCAGCACTCGTCCTTCCAATGAATATTCAGGACTGATTCCCTTTAGGATAGGCTGGTTGGATCTCCTGTAGTCCAAGGGACTCTCAAGAGTCTTCTCCAACACCACACTTCAAAAGCATCAATTCTTCGACATCTCAGCTTTCTTTATAGTCAACTCTCACATCCATACCTGACTACGGAAAAACATAGCCAGGACTAACGGACCTTTTGTTGGCAAAGTGATGTCTCTGCTTTTTAATATGCTATCTGAGGTTGGTCATTAGCTTCCTTCCAAGGAGTAGACTCTTTTAATTTCATGGCTGCAATCACCACCTGCAGTGATTTTGGAGCCCCCCAAAATAAAGTCTGCCACTGTTTCCATTGTTTCCCACCTATTTCCCATGAAGTGATGGAACCGGATGCCATGATCTAGTTTTCTGAATTTGAGTTTTTAAGCCAACTTGTTCACATCTCTCTTTGCTTTCATCAAGAAAGCTGAGCCCTGACCGACGGGCAGACAGGAAGGCCCAGATCAGTGCCTGAAGCCA
>NC_030812.1:115644742-115752626 GCF_001704415.2 Capra hircus | reverse complement strand
AAGACCCCCACGCACTGAGACCAGAGAGGCCCGGCTCGCTACCACTCGGGAAAGCCACACACGGCAACGGAGGCCCAGTGCAGCCAAGGAAACGATTATTTTTAAAAACGCCCATCGTCATTACCCCAGGCCGTCAAAGTGGAGCTCTCACTTCCATGACACGAGCTACCTGGCGTTAGCCTGTTGATAAAACACTCGGGACCGAGCACAGGGCCGGCCGAGCAAGCCGATCGGGGCCAGGCGGCCTCTTCTCTGCTCTGCTTTCAGCCCATACGGGCCTCCTGGGGGCCACAGCCGTCATGCACCGCCCCCCTTCTCTGATGGACTCTCGCTCCCCCGCACCCTGCCTGATAACCCCTTCTCCTGGAGGCCTCCCGCTGCCCCTACCCCAGCAGGCGGCCCACCTCCCAGTGGATGCTCACAGACCCTCCCTGCCTTGGGGAGCACCTGGCTCTGCTGGTTCCTTCGCGTGACCCACGAAAGGCAACTACAAAAAGCACTGCCCACAGACGCTCACGGAGCGCCAGCACGGCCACCACGTGGCAGGCCCACTCCGCTCTGGAGAGATGGCCTGGCTGCCCCTCCGTTCGTGCGGCCGTGCTGGGGGAGCTCAGCACGGACCGAGGTCACAGGGCAAGACCGCACGAGGCGGGCCCCTCTCAATCCGCAGCACCTGCGGACCCCACCTGGCCCATCTCCGGCCACAACCTCAGACTCCCAGGGAGACCGAGCGCTCAGACCTGGGGCTCAGACCCTGCGGGCGGGCGAGCGCTGGCTGGTGGGGTGCAGGCAGGCACACAGATGGAGTCCAGGCCCTGTACGCACGTGCGTGCCAGGGAGGCACTGACCAGGAAGGGGGCCTGGGGGAAGATGGGGTGGCACCTGGGTGGCAGGACAGTGCACAGAAGGCAGTGAGGGCCACGCGCCTGCCTCCCGGGGGAGAAGGCGGGCCAGCCCCCAGCCTTCCCCCGGGCGTGTGCCGGCCAGGGTCCTGCACGCTACAGGGTGACTCGGGCTGCGGAGTTGGGGTGCCCACGGCTGGAGCCAGACCATGCTGAGCACAAACACAGGAGAGGCGTGTGGAGACAGAGGGCGAGGGCACCGCGTGCCTGGCCCACCCATCAGAGGGACCCTGGTGGGTAGGACCCGCAGGGAGGCCGCCCGCCTGCACCCTCCCTCCGCCCAGGGCCAAGCTTCTCTGCTCGTGATCGGACGTGCAGGCTCTGGGCACAAGGGGCGAAGCTAACTCCCTCTCCCTCTGTGGTTCCCCCTAAAAGCATCAGTCCCACACTGGTGTCAGCCTGGAAAACAGCCTGCCACGAGCGTGGCTTCAGGGTGAGTCTGCCTGAATTAACTCCCTCACTAGTCAGAGGACTTAACCCACCAGGAGGGCCACTGCTCTCGGCTCCGGAGCCTCTGTTTCTCGTCTGTAAAGGAGGACAGAGGGGTGAGAGGGGGCAAACGCAACGCATCACGTGAGGTCGGTTCTGGAAGGAGGCGCTTCCGGGACCGTCTCTACTTCCATCACTGCCAGAGGCCAAAACCACCAGGTACCCAGACCCACCTGCTCCTCGATGAGCAAACTACACAGGACAGGAGATTTCAGAACCCCCCACCAAAAAACCTCTGATGGATTCTGTGATTAACCACAGCGGTGCGCCAGACTCTGAAATGATGAGAATTTCTGGGACATTTTACTCCTTCCCCTCGTCTGTCCTAGAAAGTAAAGACGTCGCAGCCACGCAGACGGGATTCAGACTCAGGAGGCAAGGGCCGTGTGGGGACGTCCACGTGGGGCCACGCCTGTCCCCACACTAGCCTGGCAGCACCACTGTGACCGGGCCCGCTCAGCGCGACCGCCACCGTGCACATCGTGGTGGAGGACGAGAACGACAACTACCCCCAGTTCAGCGAGAAGCGCTACGTGGTCCAGGTGCCGGAGGACGTGGCCGTCAACACGCCGGTGCTGCGAGTGCAGGCCACGGACCGCGACCAGGGCCAGAACGCTGCCATCCACTACAGCATCGTCAGCGGGAACCTGAAGGGGCAGTTCTACCTACACTCGCTCAGCGGCAGCCTGGACGTGATCAACCCGCTGGACTTCGAGACCATCCGAGAGTACACTCTGCGCATCAAGGCCCAGGATGGGGGCCGGCCGCCGCTCATCAACTCCTCGGGGCTGGTCTCGGTGCAGGTGCTGGACGTTAATGACAATGCCCCCATTTTTGTGAGCAGCCCCTTTCAGGCAGCCGTGCTGGAGAACGTGCCCCTGGGCCACTCGGTCCTGCACATCCAGGCGGTGGACGCTGATGCGGGGGAGAACGCACGCCTGCGCTACCGCCTGGTGGACACCGCCTCGGCCTCCGTGGGGGGTGGCGGTTCTGGGCCCGCAGCCCCGGCTCCGGCCGCGGACTTTCCTTTCCAGATCCACAACAGCTCGGGCTGGATCACTGTGTGCGCGGAGCTGGACCGCGAGGAGGTCGAGCACTACAGCTTCGGAGTGGAGGCCGTGGACCACGGCTCGCCGCCCATGAGCTCCTCAGCCAGCGTGTCCATCACGGTGCTGGACGTCAACGACAACGACCCCGTGTTCACGCAGCCGGTGTACGAGCTGCGTCTGAACGAGGACGCAGCGGTGGGGAGCAGCGTGCTGACCCTGCGAGCCCTCGACCGGGACGCCAACAGCGTGATCACCTACCAGCTGACCGGCGGCAACACGCGTAACCGCTTCGCGCTTAGCAGCCAGAGCGGCGGCGGCCTCATCACGCTGGCACTGCCGCTGGACTACAAGCAGGAGCGGCAGTACGTGCTAGCCGTCACCGCGTCCGACGGCATGCGCTCGCACACCGCGCAGGTCTTCATCAACGTCACCGACGCCAACACCCACCGGCCCGTCTTCCAGAGCTCGCACTACACGGTGAGCATCAGCGAGGACCGGCCCGTGGGCACCTCCATCGCCACCATCAGCGCCACCGACGAGGACACCGGCGAGAACGCGCGCATCACCTACGTGCTGGAGGATCCGGTGCCGCAGTTCCGCATCGACCCCGACACTGGCACCATCTACACCATGACGGAGCTCGACTACGAGGACCAGGCCGCCTACACGCTGGCCATCACAGCTCGGGACAACGGCATCCCCCAGAAGTCCGACACCACCTCCCTGGAGATCCTCATCCTCGATGCCAACGACAACGCGCCACGCTTTCTGCGGGATTTCTATCAGGGCTCCGTCTTCGAGGACGCGCCCCCGTCCACCAGCGTCCTCCAGGTCTCCGCCACCGATCGGGACTCGGGCCCCAATGGCCGCCTGCTGTACACCTTCCAGGGTGGGGATGACGGTGATGGGGACTTCTACATCGAGCCCACGTCGGGCGTAATCCGCACCCAGCGCCGGCTGGACCGGGAGAATGTGGCGGTGTACAACCTTCGTGCCCTGGCCGTGGACCGGGGCAGCCCGGTGTCCCTGAGCGCCTCGGTGGAAATCCAGGTGACCGTCTTGGACATTAATGACAACCCTCCGGTGTTTGAGAAGGATGAGCTGGAGCTGTTTGTGGAGGAGAACAGCCCGGTGGGGTCCGTGGTGGCGAGGATTCGAGCCAGCGACCCCGACGAAGGCCCCAACGCCCAGATCATGTACCAGATTGTGGAAGGCAACGTGCCCGAGGTCTTCCAGCTGGACCTGCTGAGCGGGGACCTGCGGGCCCTGATGGAGCTGGACTTCGAGGTGCGGCGGGAGTACGTGTTGGTGGTGCAGGCCACGTCGGCGCCCCTAGTGAGCCGGGCCACGGTGCACATCCGCCTCCTGGATCAGAACGACAACCCGCCGGTGCTGCCGGACTTCCAGATCCTTTTCAACAACTACGTCACCAACAAGTCCAACAGCTTCCCCAGCGGCGTGATCGGCCGCATCCCGGCCCACGACCCCGACCTCTCGGACAGCCTCAACTACACCTTCCTGCAGGGCAACGAGCTCCAGCTGCTGCTGCTGGACCCTGCCACGGGCGAGTTGCAGCTGAGCCGGGACCTAGACAACAACCGGCCGCTGGAGGCGCTCATGGAAGTGTCTGTTTCTGGTGAGTGGCCTCAGGGGCCCCGAGAGCACCCTCCTCCCCCTGGGGAGCAGCAAGGGGCTGCCAGGAGCCGCCTGGCAAGCCGGGGCACCTTCAGGCAGGGCCTGGGCGTCTCTATGGGGATCTGTGGCCTTGGGTTGGATGGTTGGATACCGCTCACAGGAGCCAGGCCACACAGCTGCTCTCACTGAGTTCGCTGGGAGCAGGCCTGGGCATCTTCAAGTTCAAGCCCGGGGCTTCCTGGGTGTTTCTCAGAGGGCCTGGCTTCCCGAGTTGTGCTATTAGAACCTGGGCTCTGGGGTTATCTGAGTCGTCTGGTTCGCTCGGTGATGCTCTGTAGTCAGCCCTTGCCGTTGGGAAAGATCAAAGGTCACTGCCCGCCCCATGTGCCAATTAGTTCCCGGGTGGGACCGTTGGAAATTGCCGGATGGGCCCCTGAGTCACCCTGTAAGACGGCGGGAGTTAGCTGCCTTCGTCTCTCCTTTCTGTCTCCTCCAGATAATAACAGGCGGGCTTCTGTGTGCTCGCCCCTGTGGGAGCGCTTTGAAAACGTAGCCTCGTTTGATCTTGGCTTGTGCTCCTGGACAGGGGCTTGTAATTTGGGCGTTACTGAGAGGCCTGCCCAGGTTGGCGCTGGAGCCAGTGTGGGAACCCAGCCTGCCCACTCTGGGGCTGGAGGGACGGTGTCCCGGCTTGGCCAGCCCGACCCAGGTGGGCAAGGGTGCCCTCCATGCTGCTGACCCCCCCTCCCACGGGACAAGTAGGGCGGTGGGGCAGAGAGGGGGGCAGATAGAAGGATAAGGAAGAGAGAAGGGGAGGTGGTGGTGGGGGGGGACAGCCGAGAGACTCCAGGTGTTTCCTGCAGGCCGTGACCTTAACTAGGAGACGAGACCATCATCAAGAATGGCTGCGATCTGTGCAGTTGAGTCAATATTTCAGATGAGTTGTTTAAATGATAAATTGTTACAATGCAGCATACCCCCGGACGAGTTAGCAAGCTACTTCTGGGATTCATTTTGTCTCCACGCTCTACTGTAATTCTGCATGTACCACGCTCTACTGTAATTCTGCATGTGCCAAGGGCTGCGCTGCATACAGGTCGCAGCTGCCTGCTTATTAGCTGGCTCTGCGGGCCGGCTTGGAGGCAGTGCGGTGCTGTGACAGTGATTGTGGCTGCCCAATCTGTCTGCAGGTGAATATTGTGGGTTTTGTGAAGCTGTGGCTGTGGAGAGAATATGGAATAGAGCCTTAGGGAGCGTTGTCAATCAGGGCTATGGATTTGCCGAGCGGCGGTCATTTTTTAAAAAAGTCTCTCTCACAAATTTCCACTTTCATTTTCTTTCTCTTTTTTTTTTTTCCTGTATTGCTGTATCTGCTAGGTAGAGCAGAGTGGAAAATTCAGCCTATATAAAAGTGACTTGGCAACATCATAGGGTTTTGAACTTACGTGGGACACGGTGTTTCTGGGGAACCGGAGCTTGCTGGGAGCGAGGGTGTTTGTGTCCGAAGCATCAGGAGTGTGGCCCTCCCGGCTCGTGATGTCTGGTTAAGGGGTTTAGGGTGGATTCACTCTTTTGAGGTTGGGAACTGAGGGCTGCCTTGTCTACCTGGCGGGCCCACAGCCAGGACCGCACTCGAAGGTGAGCCGGGCGCTCCATGCTGTGGAGTGAACATCCGGTGGTCTAGCTCTGGGCTCTGTAGCCCGTGTGTCACGCCTGGAGGCTGCCAGGCACTGAGGCCTCGTGTCCACCCTCCCAGATGGTGGTGGTCACCTGGAGCCGGGCTTCAAGCACTTCCGTGAACTCTTCTTATTGCCTTGTCACTTATCCACCCGGTACCTGGGAGGCGAGTGGCATCATGCTGTGCCCATTATACAGATGAAGAGGCTGAGACTCAGAGGTGTGAGGTCACTTCCTCGGAGTCACATGGCCAGCGAGCAGAAGCGCCAGGCATCCAGCCGAGACCCAAACCCTCCCCTCTCTTACCTGAGAGAGATGTTGTGAGGAATTAGTTGCTGTGGTGAATTGTCGCAATGCTCTGATTTACAGTAGACTTGCGAGACTTTCCTGACTGTCCAGTGGGTAAGACTGCTCGCTTCCAACGCAGGGGGCGTGGGTTCAGTCCTCGGTCGGGGAACTAAGAACCCACATGCCTTGGGATGCGGCCAAAGGATTAAAGAAGTAATAATGAAGTAGGCACCTTGGGATCCTACACAGCCCTCCAGCCGTTTGACAACTAGTTAATACTTCGAAGAACAAAATACTAGAAACTATAAAAGCTGTAACTCCCAACAGCGCAGCTGCGTGTAGGAACGGAACAAAACAAGGAGCTCAGACTTTGAGTTAACCAGAGTTGGAATCTTAGGTTTTCTTTCTTCCTTTTTTAAGAAACAGTGGGAAAGCTGTGGTTTCAAGCTCCTGAGCTACTACTTCCATTGAAGTGTTACTGGCTTCTCCGGCTTTACAGCCTTACCCTGCAGCTTCTGGCGCCCCAGAGCTGGAGTTACTAGCAGCTTACAACCTGCAGTTATTACCGCCCTGGGGCTGCTGTCAAGAGAGCCCAGCCATCCACTAGGTTTTGTGGGAGCCCTCGAGGACAGGCCGGGTGCCTCCAGTAGGGGAGCGCGCTGGGAAGGTGCAGGGGATTGGAAGGGGTATGTGGTACCCAAGATGGACACGCTTGGGAGGAGGGCAGCTCCTTGTGCCTGGATGGGCGTCTTGGTGCGGTCTGGGAGCCAGTAGCATCGATGGTTTTGTGTAGCCCACCAAGGACAAAACCCCGATGTTCTCTGACTTCTGAATATCGTCACATTCAAGTCTCCACCATTTTTAGAACGCATCTGGTGATACATGGTGTTAGTTTTACATGGGATGGTTTTTGAATGAGATTTAGCATTCAGTGGGGGAGGTCCATCAAACTCGGGGAGACAGTGGCGGACAGGGAAGCCTGGGCCTGGCGTGCTGTAGCCCATGGGGTCGCACATGGAGCCCCTTGGGTAGTTCTCCTAGGAGCTGGTCGTTGAGTGAACTGATGTTTTAAATATCCACCTGGGCACGTGTGAGCCACACGTTACGGAGCGCAGCACTGGGGGAAGATGACCCCGTGCTTTGGGCCTGAGGGCCTTTGGGGTGGTAAGGGCATCATTGGTGGGGTAAAAGTGGTCGAGCCATGAATCATTCAGAGGTGTCCGCAAATCTCGAAAGTCACGAAACAATGAGACTGAATAAGCTTTACGTGCTTACTTTGTGGCGAGCTGATGGGATAAAGTCGTCTAGGCTTGATAAAGGTTTAAAATGTGTTTGCTGAGTTAAATCCAGGATATCGCAGGGACAGCGACTGCCAACAAGGAAATAGCGAGGTGGGCATAGTACCAGGCGGTGTCTGGAGGCAAGCATTATGTTTCTTTTCTGCTTCTCGCCGTGTGGAAAAGGATCAGACCAGCTTAACCACGTCAGTTGTCGAGCTGCATTCTCCGGTGACATAACCAGCCCTGGAAGACTTAGGCACTTGGGGGAGCAGTTAACCGTCTCGGGGCTTCAGTAGCTCTGGAGGTAGTGTCCTGTTAATGTACTTACACTGGCTCAGAAACAAGCGAGTGTTTGTTGATTGAGCACCTACTGTGTGCTGGACCTACTGTGTGCCTGGCCCTGAGCTGGAGGTTGGGTGGGGACAGTGGGTAAACAGCAAAGTGACCGCAAGGGGAGGGTGGGCTGGGGACGCCCCTATACCACAGTGAGGGTGGTGCGCCCCCCTGGCGGCGGCTGGGGGTGGGTGGGGCAAGTCTCCCCCTCCCCTGAACAGCTGTTGGGAACATGGATCTAGGGTGAGCATGGTGCATGGAGGGGATTCGGGAGGTTAGACGGTCAGACGTGGGAGTGAGGTGGGGTTGATCAGCCAACTTGCCCCGCCTGCTGGGAACACCCCCATTAGCCTCCTCCCACCGCCGCCCCTGACCTCATGCTGCCCATCTGAGCCCTAGGCCTGCTCCTGCAGCAGCCTCATCCACGGAAGGCATCCCTGGCACAGGCTGGACCTGCCTCCAGGGCCTCCGGCTTGGGCTGCTGGCACTGGGATTTGAACTCTGGGCAGCGGCTCATGGGCTGTGCTTTTGGAAGCATGCAGAGGAAGCTGAGTGAGGAGGTGTGCAGGGGGGCCAGACCCTGCGGGCCCCGTGTGGCTGGACCCCCTAGACGTTGTCGTCAAGATGGTGGGACGTGTGGGTTCGGGCTGGGGAGAGCAGCTGGGGTCACAGCCAGAGGTGGGCTGCACGGCCTCGGGGGTGACACTCTGGACCAGCACGGCCGTGGGTGGTCAGTGACCTGTCGGCAGGGCGCTTGGGCTGTGATGGGGATGGGGGTCAGGTCCAGCCTGGGAGGGCGGGGGCCTGGCCTGAGTGGCCTGTCAGGCAGGCTGGACCTGCCTGAGAACTGGAGCTGGAACAACCACCTGCGGGAGAAGAGAAATCAAGGGTGCCAGCCCGGGGGGCCGAGGCAGAGCGAGCGCTGGAAGGCGGTCAGCAGTGGTCAATGCCTTTTGGTGTCCAGGGGGGCGTCAGGCCAAGTCACTTTGGGCTGGCCAAGAGGAGGTCGTTGGTGGTCTCCCTGAGAGCCAGGGTGGAGAGGGGCTTGCGGAGTGGACGACTGGGTCAGCGGGTGCTGGGGAGGCTCAGAGGGGAGGCGGGATGGCCGTGGGGGTGCGGGTGGAGTCGAAGGTGGAGAGGGGTCGATGAGCCAACGTGTACCGCCCTCCTGGTACTCCACCTGCCTGTGCGGGCCGCCTGTCACAGGCGCGGGCCGCTTTCGGGAGCCGTGGACTGGACCAGCTGGGGATCAGCGTCAGGGGCGGTTGCAGGCCTGCTGTGGCCGAGCTGCGTGCACCAGGGTCTGCAGGACTGGGGCGGGGATGGGAGCCTCGTGTCCGCTTGAGGACCTGATTCAGGAGCGGGTGGACCCGGCTTCCCCGTCTCCGTGCTGCCCACGAGGTGACCCGAGGTCTCCATCCAGCCCCACCCACCAACAAGAGTGACAGAGAAACCGCTTTTTTAAAACCTGGGAAAAGTCGCGGCCACACGAGCCCCTGGGAAGGAGGCGTGGAGCTGAAGTCACGTCAGGAAAGGTGACTGGTGCTGGTGACCTGGTGACGCCATGGAAAGTCCGCTTTGGGCTGGGCTGATGCACGCACGCACCTGCCCACCTGGGGGACACCGGCGGGCAGAGACCCGCTGAGGGACCAGCTGGGTGGGTGCTGGGCACCTCCTCCCCACCCAACAGAGGCTGTGCCCGGACGTGTGGTGTGGCTGGGACCACAGGGCCTGCATCTCCCCCAGCCCTTAACGTTCTGTGAACAGAAGTCGATTTTCTCATGTGGGGCAGAGTGCGGAAAGTGTTCCCAGGTTCGGCTTGATTCTTTCCAGCTCACAGCCCTGGGGGAAATAGTTTTGGTTTTTTCTTCTTCTGTAACCTGAACACGTAGACTCTCCTGTGAGCGCTCTCTGAACGGTGGGTGGAGGGGGATGGTAAGGAACCCTCTTCCTTCTGTGTGTTTGGTTTGGGCGGGTCACCGTGGTAACCTGAGGAACTGCGGGTGGGGGCCCCAGCTTGTGGGGACAAGGGAATAACACGGCTGAGAACGCCGGGGCGCCCTCGGCTTTGCCCTGCGGGCCTGAGGCTTGGCGCACGGCAGGTGCCCAGCAGACCTGTGGTCCTGGGAGGGGCCCGGGGGCACTGCTGCGGAAACAGCACCCCCCCTCACATCGCACGCTCAGTCTCCTGTGCTCACCTGGAGGGTCGGCCCCCGGTGGAAGGAACGGGCTCTTTTTTGCAGGAAAACTCCAGAGTCTGGATTCTCCTGCCTTTGCTTCAGGTAAGGACTTGTGGCTCCCTGGCTATCAGGCACCTTTTAGGGAGTGAACATTCCGGAGCTGGGAAAAGCCCAACGCCAGGCTTTATCGTCCTCATCATTCTGTCCAGACTCTCCTGGTGTCCTGAATAGAGGCGGTGGTTTTTTCTTAAACACACAGACACACATGTACACACACACACACGTATACATGCTCACACAGGTACACATGTACACACATGCACACCCAGGCGTAAACACACGCACACAGATACTCATGTATACACATGTACACACGTATATGCAATACACATGCACACACGTGCACACACACATATACACACATGCGGTCACACAACCCCACACGTACACATGTGTACACACGTGTATGCGGTGCACACACATGTACGCACACTTACATGTGTACACACACATGATCCTGACAACTGCTTTGAAGGCAAACTGTAGAATCACTTTTCCTTCAGCCAGCCCACCCTGGGTTTTCCCCTTTGCCCTCACGTGAAGGCATGGGAGCCACATAGGGGGTCCCTCGTAACTGGGGGCTTGTGCAGACGCTGGGGAGGGACGGAGGATGGGGACCCTGTGCCGGGGCGTCCTTCTAGCCCTTGGCTAGGGTACATCATGATGTTGGGTCCACAGTGCCCGGCAAGTCGGCAACCGAGGCTGTGGGGACCAGCCTTGTGGCCACCGAATTTCCACAAGCTTTTCCGTCGGCGCCGCCGGGACAGGTGACCCTCAGGTGAGCAGGTGAGCTGGTGTGCCTCCTCCCTGAATCTCGTGGGTGAGGCTGCGGTGCCTCCGTCTTCTAGGCAGGGACGTGAGATGAGCTATCCGGCCCCTCTCCTGTCGCTGTGTTTCTGCTGAAAGTGTGAGCGCTCCTGGTCCCCTGGAGGCTTGTGCCAGCTCTGGGGAGCCGGGGGCTTGTGGGCCTCCCCAAACCGCTCCCCTCCCTGGCCATACCCGCTGGTCCCCTGCCTCCTCTCTGCTGTGGCTTTGTGGTCAGGGGTCAGAGCCTGGCCCCGAGGACCAGCAGGCCTTCAGGGCAGGAGGAGGCTGGCCTCAGAGCTGGACAGGGGGTCCGGGGTGGTCACAGGAGAGCATGGTCACCACTGTCCGGTTTGCGCGCCTGGGCCCTGCCCGCATCATCTCGCTTGGATCTCAGAGAATGCCCATTACACAGCAGAGACTGAGGCCGGCAAGCTGGTTGTGGTGGGAAGGGCCAGGCCCAGAACCTGGTGTCCAGGTGCTTTAACCACTGTGCTGACCACCTCCTTTCATCCCCACCTTTGGCCAGCAGCTAGGCCCTGGACAGGGGAGTGCAGGTGAGGCGGCGCCGAGGCTGGAAGCTCCGTGTGAGCGGCCCGTTGTCCAGGCCGGGAGGCTGAGGGCCGCGTGTGGCTCCACGCTTAGTCTTGTGGGAGCACTCCCTCGCCCCTCGGGTGAGCAGGGTGGGGAGCTGCCCCTGAGCCCCTGTGGGGCCTCCTGTGGTGGAGCCGCGTCGCAGGGCACTGTGGCGTGCTGGACTGGTGTGCTCCAGGTGCAGGCAGGACCCAGGGCCGGCACAGGGGTCAGAGCCTTGGGCGGGAGCGGTGGACAGCGATGCGGAGCCTGCCCTGAGCAGCTGTCTGATGTGCCCGGGAGCACAGGTTCTGCAGGTCAGGGAGCCCCCCACCTGCCTTCCCTCCCACCATCTGTCAGTCAAGCCTTTTCTTTCTTTCCTAAAAGTCTGTTTTTACTGCTGGTTCTGTATCTTTCTTATCTTTTCAGGATTTTAAAAATACCTAATCTAAATGACACTTGGTTAGGGTGAACTGGCAGCAAGTTGTGTAAACAAAGCCGTGCTCTGTAAGCGTTTGGAGATAAGAGCCCTCTTGCAGGGTAATAAATTTTCATCAGTGAGCTGATGGTCGCAGGACTGTTTCTGTGAAGGGCAGTAGTTCAGCTGCCGTGCGGCCCGCGGTGGGGACAGCCCCATGCGGCCGCCGTCCCAGCAGCTGTCCTTTTCGGGGCTGTGACCCATCTCTGGTGTTGAGAGAGCACAAGGTTTCAGGGGGCAGCAGAGACAGGCGCTGATTTCTGACGCTGGTCGGGCGGCCCTCTCGGGGCCCACACTATAGCGGGGGTGAGGGGGTGGGTTGGTCATTGCCCAGGACCCCTGCTCCCAACCCTGTGTCCTTCTAGAAATCAAGGATCGGAAGAACAGCAATACAGCTTGAGCTGGGGCTTGGGAAACTTTTCTCTCTTGTTGTGACCCTTGCACGTGCTGAGAAATGATCACATTTAAAAGTGGTTACGAAATATTTTCATAACCTGTATCTGATAAGGGATTACTATCCAGAATATATTAAGCGCTGTAGCAACCCGACAGCAGAGAAACAAACGCCCAGATTAAAAAGTCGGCAAAGGGCTTGACAGATACTTCTCCCAAGAAGAGAGACAGACTGTCCACAGGCACGGGGAAAGATGCTCAACGTCACTGATCACTAGGAAAACGCAGATCAGAGCCACAGTGGGACTCCGCCTCCCACCTTTAGGACGACCATTGTGAAAACAAAGCAAAACAGAAAATACCAGTCGTGGGCGAGGACGTGGAGAAATCAGAACCCTTGTGCGCTGCTGGGAATGTAAAATGGGGCAGCTGCTGCGGAAAACGGTGTGGTAGGCAGTTCCCCCATTGCCACAGAATCCGGGAATCCCACTTTAGGGCACACACCCAAAAGAAGTGGGAGCAAGAGCTCGACAGATATCTGTATGCCCCTGCTCGCAGCAGCACGATTCACAATGGCCAAAGCTGGATGCAGCCCAGGTGTCCTTCGGTGGATGAACGGATGGGCGGAAGTGGCCTGTGCACACCACGGAGCATTATTCAGCCTTAAGAAGGGAGGAGACTCTGAAACAGGCTGCCGCATGGGTGCACCTTGAGGACATCGTGCTAAGTGAAATAAGCCAGACACCAAAGGACCAGCTTTTTCGTAGGAGTATCTGAGACTCCTAGGGCGGCCAAACACACAGAGATAAAAAGTAGGGACTCCCCTACTTTTTCCCAGTGGCTAAGACTCCCTGTGTAGTGGGTCCTGGTTCAAACCCTGATTAGGGAACTAGATCCCATATGCCACAACTAAAGATCCCACATGCTGGCAAAAAAAAAGAAAGAAAGAAAGAAAGAAAAGTGCCATGCAGCGCAACTAAGACCCAACAGAGCCGAATAAGTGTAATACTTTAAAAAAATAATAATGAGTATTACCAAGGCTGGGAGAGAGGGCTGGGGGGTGGTTTTGTGATGGGTATAACGTTTCAGTTTTGCAAGATGAACTCTGGAAATGGATGGTGTTGATGGTTGCACAATAATGTGAATGTACTTAGTGCCTCTGAGCTGTAGATTTTAGAATGACTAAAACATTAAAATTTATGTGTGTGCGCATGCTAAGTCACTTCAGTCATGTCTGACTCTCTGAGGCCCTATGGCCTGTGGCCCGCCAGGCTCCCCTGTCCAAGGGATTCTCCAGGCAAGAACACTGGAGTGGGTTGCCGTGCCCTGCTCCAGGGGATCTTCCCGACCCAGGGGCTGAATACAGATCTCCTGCATTGCAGGTGGAGTCTTTACTGTTGAGCCACAGGGGAAGCCCAAATTTATGCATATCTTACAATAATTTTTTAAAATGCCACAAAGCAGAATTATTCTGGCCACTCGGGTGCTGGCCAGATGGGGGCGGGCGCCTCTGACCTGTGGTCCCCACGCCCGGAGGGCAGCGCCCTGATCCCTCTTGTCCTGTTGTGGGTCCTGACAGCATCCAGACGGACCCTGCAGAGCCCGGGTGTCTCATTCTGTGAGTTCCTGAACTCTTAACCTCTGTCTTATAAACAGCAAAAGAGGCAGATTTGGCCATATAATTTTGTGTCTGGCACAGGGGTGAAATCTCTTTGATGTTTAACTATATATGAGAAGCTGCAAAGATGAACGTGGACCTTTAAGGCCCAGGGTAAGGAGAAGGGTACGCAGAGCCTAGGTGCCCAGGTGTCCCCAAGGGAGGAGGTCAGCTCAAGGCTGGAATCCAGACCAGAGGCCGGTGCCTTGGGGGGAGGCCAGCAGAGGGGTGGAGACACTGCTGCCTCTCCCGCGTGTGGGGGGGCTCTGCTCGCCCCAGCCCTGCCCTGTCCCTTGGCCCCGACCCCAACTCGGCACGTGTGCTGGTCCAGGCGTACTTGGTTGGCATTCTGATACATCTAAGCAATCAGATGTGATCTCTTCTCCGTTTTTATTGGGGTGACATTCACATAGCATAAATAAACCATTTCAAAGTGGACGCTTCAGTGGCGTTCGGTACATTCAGGATGTCTGCAGCCACCACCGTGACTTTCAAGAGAGCTGGTGGCCAGAGGGAGAGGTTCTGGGCTTTCCCGTGAACCGCCTCCCCAAGAAAGGGGAGTCTCCAGGGGAGGCACCTGGGTCAGGGCAAGACCCCCATAGGCACAGATTTCAGGAGTCACGGAGGGAGAACAGTGGTGAATGTCGTAGGTTGTAGGGTGGGGCGGTGGGGCGAGGCTTTTCAGGAAGGTCCGAAGTGAGCTGGGGCTTGGGCAGGTCCAACTGATGGGGCTCTGGGGGCCGAGGGGTGGAGGGGCAGTGACTAGTCTCAGAGAGGGGCTTGGAAGCTGCCATGTTGTGGGGATTGAGGAGCAGAGTTACCCCAGGCCTCTGGTGCTGGGGTTGACAAGTCCCAGGGTCGTGCGGTCAGGACCAGCCAGAGCCTTCACCCCCGCATACTCCCAGATCTGAGCAGGGCAGAGATTCAGGGCCAGCCGGAGCCTTCACCCCCGTCCCCCCAGATCTGAGCAGGGCAGAGATTCGGGCAGCATCCTGGGAATGCTCTGGACCGTCCTGTGTGGGATCCCCACCGGGCACGTCCATGGCCTTCTGTTCCCTTCAGAGCTTTGCTGGGCCTGCATACAGACGGTTTGAGCTGTGGCTTCCTTGCTGAGCCCAGTCCTCTCTGAGTCCCTTCTGCAGAGTCCTGGCTTCACTTACAAACTTTTACAGGCTGCAGCCTGGGCTCCGCACCAGCCTCGGAAGCCAAGGGACTTGTGATCAGCCGGTCGTTAGACTGAGTCGAAGGTTTGGCCGCTTCTCTTCGGACCCATGCTTGTGGTTAGAGGCCTGCTGAGTTGGCTTCCTGGGGCTGCTGTAATAAAGTCCACCCCCACCCCCAATAGCTGGTGCCTTCAAACTGCGGGCGTTTATTCTCTCACGGTCCGGAGGCCAGAGATCTGAAATCAAGGGGTCGGCAGGTGCTTGCTCTGAAGCTGTCGGTGGAGGGTCTTCCTGCCTCTGTGGGGGCTGCTGGGATCCAGTCTGCAGGAACATCACTCCAGCCTGCCTGCCTCGCTTGTCACCTGGCCTCCTCCTCTGGGTGTCTCTGCGTCTTCTTCTCGCTCATGGGAACTCCACTTCTACTGAGTCGTTGTTGTTGTTTTTGGCTGAGTGGCACACAGGATCTTAGTTCCCTGACCGCGGTCGAACCCGAGCCCTCTGCCATGGAACTGCAGAGTCTTTACCCCGGGACCACCAGGAAAGTCCCTCCAGTTCTATTGACCTTAGGGCCCACCCCCCTTCCCTGGTGGCTCAAACAGTAAAGAATCTGCCTGTAATGCAGGAGACCCAGGTTCTATCCCTGGGTCAGGAAGATCCCCTGGGGGCGAGCATGGCGACCTACTCCAGTATTCTTGCCTGGAGAATTTCATGGACAGAGTAGCCTGGCGGGCTACAGTCCACGGGGTCGCAAAGAGGTGGACACGACTGAGCGACTGACACTTCCCACCCCTGGCTGTGCTGTGCTGTGAGTACCCCATCACTCAGTCGGGTTCTTTAGCACTGAGCCCCCAGGGAAGCCATCGCCTCCTAGATGACAGCATCTTAATTTATATCTTCATCACATCCTCAAGGATCCTATCTCCAAATCAGGTCACGTTCACGGGTACCAGGGGTTGGGACCTGGTCGTATCTTCTGGGGCACACAGTTCAACCCACTGCAGCACCTGCTGCATACTCGCGCGTAAGTAATTTCTTTGTGTGAAATCGGGTGATGGGACTTTCACAGTGGAACCCACGGTTTGCCCACCAGAGCACCCGAAACACAGCATGGGTCTCCTTATTGCAGTGACCCATCGGGACCCTGCGCTTTTCTCTCTTCCCCTCAAACTCCTCTAATTAGACTGAATATCACACCCGGTGAGATCCCGTGTTGGTTGCGATCCCACAGACTCCGCCGGCAATGCACTGTCTATGCGCTTAGGAAGCCGTGGCGGCCTTTGGATCACGCTTCGAGGTCCCGTTTGGGCAACGGGGGTGCAGAGTGTGTGTGTTCAGCGGAGGGTGGGTGGGCGCAGGTGAGTGTGCTTTCAGATGGCAGGGCCCCCTGCTCTGCCTTTTGTGCCTGATGCCAAGGGACCCGGCTGTGGGAGTAGCCCTGCCGATCCATCCTGTCTTCTAAGCGTGGAAAATTCTCCAACGTGCAACAGAAAGTTCCTGCAAATCTTCAGAGAGGAGAAAATGGAAAGTATGAAAGTTTATTGTTCTGGGAGATTTCCTGCGCCTCCGGCACGTGGCTGTCGGAGGTCAGGGGTGTGTGTGTGTGTGTGTGTGTGTGTGTGTGTGTGCGTGTGCGTGCATGCGTGCATGTGTGTGTGTGTGTGACAGGAAGTCCAGTGCAGTGAGTTATGGTGCGTGTGCGAGGGCACCTCACCATGGAACAAATGTGACCGAGGAAGCGGAATTGGCGGCCGGCAGCTCTGTGTCCAGACGGCACCACTTTCTGCTGCATAGAAAGTGCTGGACGGAGTGCGTTTGGGAGGGAAGCCAGGGGAGGTGGCCCCGAAGGCAGGAAGCAGAAGCCGTCAGGGCGGGACAGCTGTCCGCCAGGCTGGCCCGGGAGCGCCATTGTGTTTGCTGCGGGAACTCGGTCTCCCCCACCTTTGTTTTTGCCTCATCAGTCTGGCTTTTTTTTTTTGAACCCAGAGTGCCTTTGGGACAGTGTGGGAGCTGACCAAGCTCTTTCAGGAGCCAAACCGGTGCGAGGCAGCTCCTTTCTCTGGAGCTGGGAGGCCCTGGGAGGGGTCTTCATCCCTCTTTGAAGTGACCCCCTCAGGAAAGGGCTGCCTCCACCAGGACGCCCTCCATCCTGCTTCCCCGGAACCAGTGGGCCTCTGTGTTGGTCTTCTCTGGAGCCGGCGATCCCAGCCTCAGGGTCCGTCCCTCCTAACCCCTGTTTGAAAACTAAGAGGGTGGCTCACTGGCTGGGACACGAGTTTGAGTCGGACCCAGTGGGTCAGCACAGGTTCTTCTGGGCGGCAGGAGGGACTGTGCCATGTAGCTTGGGGCACAGCTTCCTGCCGCAGGCCTGGGCTGTGTCCTGTGTCCTGAGAGTTGCTTTTAAACCCCGTGCAAGCTGGTGAGAGGCAAAGAGCGCCGAGCAGGGGAGCACAGGCCGTGAGGTGGCCGCGGGAGCCCCAGGTGGGTCACGGTGGAGAAGGGGCTTCGCGGCGCGCCCGTTACCGATGTTCTGGTACAAGGTCACCCGTGCGTGATACCCGTCAGCCTGCGCCGTCTCATGGTGTCTGATAGTGTTCTCGGGGTCGGCTCGACAGGCCCTTTTAGGGAGGCGGCCCTTTTGGGAGGAAGCCCTTAGTGAAAGTGAAAGTCACTCAGTTGTGTCCGACTCTGCGACTGCACAGCCCATGAAACTCTCCAGGCCGGAACCCTGGAGTGGGTAGCCTTTCCCTTCTCCAGGGCATCTTCCCAAGCCAGGAATCGAACCCAGGTCTCCTAGTTTGCAGGTGGATTCTTTGCCAGCTGAGCCACCATGGAAGCTCAAGAATACTGGAGAGGGTAGCCTATCCCTTCTCCAGCGGATCTTACGTCCTTAGTGCCACCAGCTAGTAACATGGGTGAAGCCGGCTTGGCTGCCCAAGGCTGTGATTGCTGAGCACACGGTCTTGTGTGCCGTGCACGAGAGTGCAGGTGGGGCAACTTACTGAAGGTGAAATCTGCCAGCCATCATGCAGTGGACAGCCCAGTGGCGTGCAGAAGATTCTCAGGGCCGTGCGACCGTCGCTTCTGTCTAGTTTGGGAATATTGTCATCACTCCAGCTTGTACGCTTTTTGTTTTACTTTATTGATGTTTGACAAGAAAGTGAAAGTGAAAGTCACTCAGTTGTGTTGACTGTAGTCCATGGACTTCTCCAGGCCGGAATCCTGGAGTGGGTAGCCTTTCCCTTCTCCAGGGGATCTTCCCAGCCCAGGGATCGAGCCCAGGTCTCCCACACTGCAGGCGGATTCTTTACCAGCTGAGCCACAAGGGAAGCCCAAGAATACTGGAGTGGGAGCCTATCCCTTCTCTGGGGGCTCTTCCCGACCCAGGAATCGAACCGGGGTCTCCTGCATGGCAGGTGGGTCCTTTACCGACTGAGCTACCAGGGAACCCCGTGATGTTTGACAAGGTACTGTTAAGTCACTAGCATGCGTTGCGACCGGTTGCTTCTAGGGGAGTGGTGGGCGACTGTCTGGTGGGAAGGGGGACTGGTGTCCACCCTCGTTCTCGCGGGGCCTGTGCTGGGGGGCTGTAGCCGAGCCTGGAGACGTAGCTTTGGGTCTTGACCCTTGACTTTCTGCCTGCTGCCCCTCGCTGGCACCAGAGTTGACCCGGGGGTGTCGCCATATAGGATTTCAGTGCTAATGCTGAGCATGTCCTGGGCAGAGTGGGCGGGACGGTCACCTCTATGCCCCCGAGCCTGACAGTCCTTCTTGCATGACACCCTGGACTCCACCAGAGTCCTCAGGTCTCATCCCTCACGTCCAGCCCTGTGGTCCATCCAGGGCGCCACCAGCTCACGCTGACCGGGCCCCGTCCACTCTGCCCACCGCTGCCCACCGTCGGATGTGTCTTCTAGGTTTGCTTGTCTCCGCCCTTCCCCGCCCACCCCGTAACCCACCTGCCTCGGGCTCATCCAGCGCGTGGCTCCGCCCCCTTCCCCAGCCCCTGCCCCTCCACCTGGACCGAGCAGGTGTGTCTGGGCCTGAGGCTGTCTCAGCCTTCATCAGTTCATTTCAGTCGCTCAGTTGTGTCCGACTCTTTGCAGCCCCATGGACTGCAGCACGCCAGGCCTCCCTGTCTATGGCCAACTCCCAGAGCTTGCTCAAACTCATGTCCACCGAGTTGGTGATGCCATCCAACCGTCTCATCCTCTGCCGTCCCCTTCTCCTCCCGCCCTCAATCTTTCCCAGCATCAGGGCCTTCATGTTTTGTTTCTGAATGGTATTCCGTGTCTCATGCCCCACCCCAGTGCCCACCTGCTGGAGGCCTGGCCTGGCACCATGGTGGCTGCTCAGCAAGTCCCCAGGCCGAGGGTCCTCCACGAGTCACCTGGGACCCCCTCCCTCGGGCACTTCCTCCTGGGTCAGGTGCCAGGTGTTGGAACTGAGCTGATGGTGCCCCTGCTGCCCCCACGGGCACCCACACGTCTCGCGTGCCCTGGCACTCACCCCAACAGCTCTGCTCCCCCCACCGTCCCAGCTACCCGGTCACCCTTTCCAGCGGCCCGGTCTCAGCAAGGTGTCCTTCCTGTGATCCCGTGGCCCTGGGACTTGGCACACATGCCTCCCAGCCTGCTTGTAGGAGCTGTACCCTCGGGTACTGCAGAGGCCAGCCTGGGTGATGTGTTTCCAGTGTCAGGACGGTTCATACTTCACACGGAAAATCTGACTCTCCAGGCATTCTCCAGACTTCCCTGCCTTTAAAAAAGCTAATTTTGTTAACGAGATGAGCTGTTGGGGAAGCAGAAGCCACCCTAGGTATTTCAAGCAGGAAGGAATCTGATGCGGGGAGTTGGCCCTGGAGGCGGAGGCGGGCTGTCTGCTCTCCCCGCCCCTCGGTCTCTGCCCCTACTCCGTAGAGACAGGTGGTCACCTTCTGTGGGCTGTCCACGCCACCCAGGGGTCAGACCAGATCAGTGACTTAGGACAATCTTTCAGCAACAGAACTCTGCACAGGAAATCATGGGTTTTTAAATGAATGCATTCCAGCCAGGGGCCTTGGGGCTCGACAGGGGAAGGGGGAGGCCACAGTGCAGGAGGGTGCCCACATGGGTCCCTGCCCTTCGGGGGCACTGAGTTCTGAAGGCAACACAGGCTTGGGGGCGTGGAGTTTGGAGTGGACACCAGAGGCCCAGAGCGACCTGGGCGCTTGCCCAGTGGGCTGGCGGGCTGGCGGGTGCAGGCAGGCATCCCGGGGGTGGGGTGGGGCTCCAGGGCTGCGCCTGCAGTGACTTGCTCTTCTCTGAGGGGCGGGGATGACTCAGAGCCAGCACCCTGGCCCGAGGCCCTTTCTGCAGCTCAGCCGAGCTGTGAGCTGACGCTCCTCCCGCAGCCCCGGCTTCCTCCACGGAGGGGATTTTCCTCGAGGGTTTGCTGCCCTTGACACCTGGGAGGGCGAGCACAAAGGAGTCAGTTAGTCTGTGAGTGTGAGAGTGTGGGCAGGGTGAGAGACCCTGGTGCCCGCCTCACAGCCGGGATCTGGCCACGTGGGGCTCTCCGTGTCCCCCCAGTTCCGATCAGACTCGCTGGCAGCCCAGAGAGACGGGGCCTCCGGAGACAGGAACATGAAGCGGGCTTCGGTGGATGGAATACCGGGGGGCCTATTTAGATGTCAGGGCTTCTGCGCCCCACGGCTCAGCGGCTCAGGAGTGGATCCCACAGTGCAGTTTAGGAACCTTGACCCTGGTGTTGGCACCCAGCGGGGTGGGGAAGACCCGCAGTCAAAGTTAGAAGCGGGTCCATTCTCAAGGGCCTGTTCCCGCTGGGGGGCTGGGTGATGAGAGAAAGGTGGGCGAGCCCAGTACAGAGCTGGCTCAGGCTGTACACAGGATATTCACGCGGGCTTTGTTACTCTGAGGCCGTGTGAACTTTTGCTCCTGGCTTTCGCTTTTGGGCTCGTATTCCAAGGAGCACGTGGCAGGGAGAGCTGGGCCTGGGGATGGACCGATAGGCCGGACAGAAGCGTTGCAGGCGTGCAGGCAGCATCTCCCATGGCTGTAACGCCCCCCAGCTTGCCCCTGCTTCTGGGTTTCATGGTGGAGGACGCGGCTGGGACTCAAGTGTATTGGACCCCTTTCCTTTCCGTGTGGATGTTTTGTGTAACACACTGGACTTTCTGGTGTGAATAAGGATGCCGGCTAACCCCCGCAGCCTGAAAGTCTTACTTAGGACGCTCCGTGGGCCTGCCCAGGGGCATGTGAGGTCTTAGTCCCCTGACCAGGGATTGAACCCGTGACCCCTGCGGTGGAAGCAGAGCCCTGACCACTGGGACGCCCGGGAATTCCCCGTCGGGACTGTTTTTGAACGTGGATCTTTATCTCCCTGCCCGGCTGCTCCACCGCCCTCTCTGCGTCTCAGTGGCTCCCCAGGGTGCTCCGTGACGCCTCCGGGCCCCCAGGGGGCTGTGACCCTGCGGGCACCAGACTGTTCGACCCAGAGCTGCTGTGGGCGCTGCCTGCCTCGCGTTGTCCACCGTACAGAGAATAAAACCCGCAGTGAGAGGTGTCAGCCCGTTCCCCCCTCCTGGCAGACTGGAGGCCGGCGGGCGCGGGGCTGGGGTGGGGCCTGGCTTGTGCCAGCTCAGAGGCCTCCGCACGGAAATGACTCGCGCTTCCCTGGAGGCAGCGGGAGCCCAAGTGTGTCCTGGTGGAATGCAAACCGCTGACGCTGGGGGAAGCGAGCGGAAGCTGTCACTCCGCGGTTCCTCGGGAGGGCCGGGCAGAGAGGAGGGAGGCCGGGCTTGTGTCGGGCCAGGAGGTGCTCACAAGCTGGCAGTGCCGGGGGGCTGCAGGGTGGTCACCGAGGGCCCCCTCTGGTCAGTGGGGAGAGTGGCTCGTCCAGGCGCTGCCCCACGTTGGGCGGTGCCCTTGTGGCCCCTGACCTCCCGTCTGCTCGCCTGGGCCCTCTGCCCCCTCTGCTTCTGCCCTCAGTGACGCCCTGGGGTGCCCTCTTGTGCCCAGGGGCGTGTGACACTGTGAGTGCCACCCCGCTGCCCCTAGAACTCGTGGCTGTCCGTGCTGTGGGTGCCCAGCTCGACGTGAAGGAACGCCAGTGTTTGTTGAGTGGATATATGGCGGCGCGCCAAAGACACAGAGCAGAGTTAACCTTGGGTTACAACTGGGGCTACAGGGAAGGTCTACCCTGTGTCGTGCTCTGCTTGGGAGAGCTGTGTCCGCTCTGGGGTTTAGCAGCCTTGGCCGGGGGGTTGTCAGGAGCCTTGGCGGTGCTTACGGGCCGTGGACCTGCCGAGCTGGCCCGGTGGTCTGCAGGGGGGAACACCCGGCTGCGCTTGTGGCCTTACTTTTCCCCCGTATTAGTCATGTTTTTTTTTTATCCCACCTACGGTGCCTGAGAAGTGAAAGTGACGGTCGCTCAGTCATGTCCGACTTTGCACCTGTAGTCTGCCAGGCTCTCTGTCCACGGGATTCTCTAGGCAAGAGAACTGGAGTGGGTTGCCATTCACTTCTCCAGGGGATCTTCCTGATCCAGGGATCAAACCTGGGTTTCCCATATTGGAGGCAGACTGTTTACCATCTGAACCACCAGCACCTCAGTCAGTCCATCAGTTCAGTCGCTCAGTCTTGTCCGACTCTTTGCGACCCCATGAATCGCAGCACGCCAGGCCTCCCTGTCCATCACCAACTCCCAGAGTTCACTCAGACTTACGTCCATCGAGTCCGTGATGCCATCCAGCCATCTCATCCTCGGTCGTCCCCTTCTCCTCCTGCCCCCAATCCCTCCCAGCATCAGACTCTTTTCCAATGAGTCAACTCTTCGCATGAGGTGACCAAAGTACTGGAGCTTCAGCTTTAGCATCATTCCTTCCAAAGAAATCCCAGGGCTGATCTCCTTCAGAATGGACTGGTTGGATCTCCTTGCAGTCCAAGGGACTCTCAAGAGTCTTCTCCAACACGAGCACCTAGGTAAAAAAAACCAGAACAGCTACTGAGCAAGACAGACTGAGGAGAAGGTAATGCTGTGCGTTATTTACTTATTTATTATTTTTGGCCACACACACCATGTGGGCTCTCAGTTCCCTGACCCAGGATCGAACCCGTCTTGCCTGTGGTGGAAGCCCAGCGTCTTCACCACAGGACCCCTGGGGAAGCCCCAACACTGTGCTTTTTAAATCTTTTAAAGCTTTATTGTGGGCTATTAATAGAAATTGCTTTTCCGAATCAAAAGCATTCTTGGTTTGTTCAAAAAGCTCACTCAGAAAATTCTTCCCATGTTGAAAAGCAGTAAAGGAGGAAGTGGGCTTCCCTAGTTGCTCAGCAGTAAGGCATCTGCCTGCAACGCGGGGGACGTGGGAGACTCGGTTTTGTCCCTGGGTTGGGAAGATCCCCTGGAGGAGGAAATGGCCACCCACTCCAGTATTCTTGCCTGGAGACTCCATGGATAGAGGAGCCTGGCGGACCGTAGTCCATGGGGTCGCGAGGAGTCAGATAAGACTGCGTGACTAATCACCTAGGGGCAAAGGGGGAGCAGTACCTCGCCCAGACCCCACACCCAGGGACAGCCCCGCCGCCCCTGCGGCCGAAGTCAGCCTTTCCCTGCGGCTCTTTCTGGCGTTTCTCTGGCTGTGTCTGCGGGGAGGAGGGTGGTGGTCCCCACTCATCCTGGTGTCGCGGCGCGCCTGCCTGAGCCCTGCTGGGGTTGTCATGGTGATGGAGCTTTTTGTGAGGCACCTCTGGGGCCCTTGCCCTGGAGAGCCGTCCCTTTGTCCGGGGACAATGGGGCCCTGAAGGACTGTGGTGTATCTGGCTCGCTTTAATGACCTTCGAGGGGAACCCCTGGGGGGCGGGGGGCGGTCCCTGTCTCCTTGGGATGAGCTGCTCCTCTCCTGAACGGCTCACCCTTGGATCCCTCGCTTTAAACGACAAGTGTGTGTTTCGCGGCGGAGGCCTGAGCTGTTCTGACTTCACCACTCTGAGGGTGGCCCAGTGGAGGCCCGTCTGGGTCTGCCTTGTGCAGAGGGTGCAGAGCCAACCAGGTCTCCAGCCTCTGTGACAGTCGCCCTGGGGAGCACGCTCACCCTCTCGGACTGCACTGCCTCCCGCCGTGTTCTGGACGTGGGGCTCCCCGCCACCGCCGCCTGTGTGCTGGACACGGGGGTGGCCTCTCCCCGGAGCTGTAAAGCTGCAGCCTTGTCACCTGTGTCCAGGGAGGTGGCAGGCGGCGGGCTGAATGGAGGAAGCGAGAGCCCTCCTCTGACCCCGCGTGGCTGGGTGCTTGTGCAGCGAACAGCCTGCTGGCTCCGGGCACGGGGCCTGCCCTGCCTCCCGGGGCCACAGGCCCCCGGGCCCCCTTGCTGGGCCTCTACCAGCCGACTCCTTGTTCACCCCCAGCCAGGTGTCCCTTTCTTCCTCAGAGGGCATTCCCCAAGTCCAGTCCCTCCTGAGAACCCCAGAGGCCCTCACCTCTGTCTTACTCCTACGCTTGCCATCTGTCGGCCCCCAGAACAGCTTCTCCCCATCGGCACTGTTGACATCCGAGGCCTGGTCATTCTCTGTGCACTGGGGGATGGTTTTTTTTCGCAGCACCACCGGGATCTTAGTTCCCTGTCGAGGGATTGAACCTGCGCCCCCAGCTGTGGAAGCTCAAGTCTTAGTCACTGGACCGCCAGGGAAGTTCCGCCAACAGCATCGCTGGCTCCCACCCTCCAGGCTCCGGGCTCCCCACCCCCAAAGTCCCAACAACCAAAGCTGTTCCTGGACATCAGCTCAGGTGGCCTGGCCTCTCCCCCATCCTTGACGTGACCGCCTAGAGCTGGGCATCCGTTTGGAGGGTCCTGCCTCTCGTCTATTGGGTTTGCCTTTGATCCCCTTGCCTGATACAGCCCAGGCACCCAGGGAGCCTTCAGGAAACCCTCAGGGGTCACGGCATGTACGGTCTGGTGGGGCCGGCTCGGGGCTGGTTGCGTGGAGGCCGCGCAGAGTGATCCGTGCAGCAGAGAGCTGGGCCTGTGGGTCCCGGCTGGGATAGAGGCTGGCTCAGCCCGACCCCGCCCGGCTGTGTGACCCCGCCTGGCTGTCCGGGGTGCCCGTCACCCTCTCTGAGCCCCAGTCTCCTCATGTAAGGGGTGTTGAAGCCACCTTGCAGATGTTGTGGACACTGGAACCCGCAGTGCAGGCCCCCCAGACCCCAGAGTCCTCCAATCCTGCCCCAGGAGTCTGCAGGAGGGCTGGGGCGCCTGCACCCTCTGACCTCACCCGCAGCAGGCCCTGGGCACGCTGGACTGGAGGGACTGCCCGGCACAGGGACAGGGCACCCAGAGACCCTTGGCTTTGTGCCGATGCGTTTAAGATGGAGCAGAGAACGAGGCTGGTCACCGCCTTGTCCTGTCTGGTCCGGGGGGCTGTGGTGGTGGAGTTACGGGAAGGACCCTGGGCTGGCCCGCTGATCCGGAGGGTCCCCGACATGGTGGTGGCATCCCTGGTCCTTGCGGCGGCGGCCTCGCAGTCACCTTGGAGCCCCCGGCCCCCCGACGCTGACGCCTCTCGGCCTTCCCGGCGCTTTCTCAATCCACTGTGTTCTCAGCGGCGCCTGCGGGAATGCGCTATTTATAACTGTGCATAGACTCTTTCCTCGAAATCTGGCATTTCTAAATTTCACCCAAACCGGGACTTGCATGGTCTCTGGAGGGGAGAGGAGCTCTCAGGACGGGGCTGGCGGGAGCGGCCTGGGTGGCAGCGGCTGGGGGCCCAGCCCCTCTGTCTGGGGCAGGGGAGGGGAGCCGCGCGGGGCGGCAGGACACTCGGAATTTGGCGAGGAAGCGAGGGAGGGGAGGCACGGGAGTGTGTGAAATGCCACACCACAAAGGGCCCTTGTGGGCTGAGGGGCCCTGCTTGGGCGGGAGCCCCCAGGGCAGAGAGCGAGCAGGGCCACCGGCCAGTCTGACCCCCGTGTTCCCGGCTGGCGCCCCCTCCTCCCTCCCGCACGTACGTGGGCTCCTGCTTGGTGTCCAGGACGTTGAGGGGGGGTCTGCCCCTGGCGGCCCACCCTGGTGGAGACGGAGGGCTGCCCGACAGAGGGGACCTGGAGGTGCTGTGCTCGGCCGGGCGGCTCTTGCCTTGGTGTCCCCGCACCACGGACAGTGGCCTGGCTGCACGCCTATCCCCAGTGCCGGGGCTGTGGCAGGACCACCAGCGTGGCCGGGGCGGTGCTGGCGTGGCAGGATCGGACGGGATTTGGGTGACGTGCAGAAGGCTCCAGAGCACCCCAGGCGGCGTCCACCCCCGACAGCTGGGTCTCGGGGCCCCGGGCTGGTGGGTGATTGTGGAGGGCCAGCGGGCTGAGCCGGCTGGGTGCTCTCTGAGCATCGAGTCCCCCCCAGCACGTCATCCCACTGGGGAGCCCACCACCCAGGGCAGTAGGTGGATGGCCAGGGAACTGGACGGGGGAGAGAGAGGCGGGAGGCGGGGGCACACAGGGCTGGCCAGTGCGTCCCTGGCAGGCTCCTGCAGTGTGCTGGGCTGCGAGGGGTTCTGGGTGCCTGGCAGGGGAGGAAGCAAGCAGCATGCCCACCCTCACCTTGGCCACCCTGCAGTGGGGACCCCCCGCCCAGCTGGACAGGGCTCTGCAGCACTGCGAGCAAGGTGGGATGCCGGGTGGCACGGCCGGCCAATTTGGGGACAGAGAGGTTCCTGAAGGCAGCCACAGAGGCCTGGGTGGAGGGCGAGGGGCGGTGAGGGTCAAGGATCGGTCAGCTGGGCTGAGGGGCTGAGCGGGGAGGAGTGACGGGGTTGGGTCGGCACGCCCACTGCCCACCCTGCGGGGGAGAGCAGGAAGCTGGTGAATGTCGGGTGCCGGGGGCAGCCAGAGCCAGTGCTGGGGGGGACGTCAGCGTAGGGACCCCCTTAGGCACCCCAGAGAAGTGTGCTTTTGCCCACTGGAGGAGCTCGGGTGATGGTGGTCTCTGGGGGAGCCCAGCAGTTTCCCTGACTCCCCCCCCAGGCCGTGGCAGGTGTTGGGGGTCTGGGTGGAGGCAACCCCCAGCTGTGGGTGCCTGGCTGCTGCCTCGGTGGGCTCCGCTGGCGTCTGTCTCAGCATCTTTGGGGTACTCTTGGGCCGCAGCCCCCCGTTACTGCCCGTCTCTCCAGGGACCTCTCGGCGCCTGTTTGCATGTGGGCGATGGGCTGGAGGCCTGAAAGTCTTCTGAGAGTCAGAGTGAGCTCTTGACTCGAGCTCGCATGTCCGCACCCCATCAGTATGAATGGGTTGCTCTGTGTCATTGGGGGAGCGACTTCGGTGCTGGGTGTTCTGGGAACATCCCCCAGAGGGATGGTCTTGGCGATGGGTGGGAATTCCAGGGAGAGAGACCTTTCCAGTCACGCTGGGACTGGAGCCGGGGTGGGGGGCCCTGGTGAGCTGGACCCCTGGAAAACGAGGGGAGCAAAGACAGTCTGACCAGGTGCGCCCAGGTCAGAGCGCCCTGGGGGCTTGTCTGCAGCGCTGTGCAGGTCCTTCCAGAGCCAGGCTTTTCGGGGAAAGGGGAAAGATGGGTGGAATAGATTAACTTTATCTTTTAAGAAAGTTCTGAAGAATCTTGTTAAAGAGTAAAACAAGCTTGTAAACATTCAGAAGCACACAATAGTTTTCTGTGAATCCTGCCATACATTTTTCTGTGGATAGAAACATACATGGAATTCTTTCCTTCACCTCCCCATCTGCCCTCCACGTGCTCCTTCAAGTGGATTGCTGTGGACGTTCCAGTCTAAATTCCTAGAAGTGAAATTATTGGTGCCAAAGGTGTGCCCCTTGCCTTTGGAAAGTTTGGACTAAGCTGGACCCAAATCCTCTGAATTTGCATCTTCATGGGAAGGATGAGTCTTTTTCATCCTCTTTAATCCTATAGATAAAAGTAAGTGTCTTCCTTTTTCGACGTGTCTTGGGAGAAAGAGGAAATAGTTTCTCCATCAGTTCATCCACCATTCCCGCTGCTTCTGTGAATCGCCCGCCTGCTTTTCCCATTAGATTGCTCATCTTTTACTGAATTATCTTCGCTCTCTGTGTGTTTGTAGGATCGCTGTATATACAACATACCTTTTTACATCTTGCACACTTCTTTTGTGTTTTGAACTATTCTCTTAACGCAGTGGTATCGTAGCTCGATGGGGTGACTTGATGGAACTGCGGCTGTTCTCACCCCTGGCTTCTCTGTCCCAGGACACTGTCACCACCACCGAGGGGTGACAGAGGGAGAGGGAGCCCCAGGCTGAGTCCCTGTCCAAGCTGATGGCCAGTGGGAAACAGACACCAGCACAGCCACAGCCCCTGGCCCGCAGGCCCAGTGTCCGCTCAGGGCCCCTGGATGCTGATGCTGGGTCTTCCGGCGCGTTCTCCGGCTGACCTCCTGGCTGGAAGTAGGCAGCAGAAGGCATCTGGTGATTGATTGAACATCACCGAACCACCGGCAGGTTGGATTCCTGGGTGCAGGACACCATTCCCAGGGCAGGCAGGCTCTGAGCCTGCTGGCATCTTAGGTCCTGTACCCAAGAGCTCCAGGGACCCCACGGTGGAGCTAACTGAGCCTGTACATCCAAGACCACTTCCATCACCAGGAAAGAGCCTCACTAGGAAGAGCTGCTGGTAACCAAGCCTCTGGAGGGGGTGGGGGCAGAGAAGGGGAATGGTGCTCGTTGCCTCTGGAGTGGGCGTGTCCAGCTGGATCAGCGGCCAAGTGAAGGAGGGTGGTCTCGCCGCTCCCAGGGTCACACCTGTGCCGCTCACACTCCGTGGGAGACCTTGCAGTCAGTCATCCCTGGCCTGCCTCCTGTGTCTTCTTGGTTTAAAAGCATCTTGTTCCTTTCCCCTCGTGTCAGGGAGCCCATGACTGTGCCAGAGAGGATTAAACCGTATTCAGACGTTATTTTCTCAGGCAGTTACTCCCGGCTGATAGAAAGATGTGTTTAGTTCTTTCTCACGGGAGGTGTTCAAATGTCAAAGGGTGATGTTTGCTTTAAAAAAAACAGCGTTATAAGTTCTGCCTTTGTGGGCGGGCGTTAAAAGCATGATGTTACGTGTGTGTTATGCGAGCAGACTGGTTTTCAGCTCTGATGGGGCACCGCCAGCCCTGGAGTGCACCCGGCCAGCGCTGCCGCGTAATGGGAGGTCGTGAACCGGCCACGCCTCTCAGCCACACGCCAGCCGACGTTTGGACCCCGGGCGGGGGTCACGTCGGTGAGTTCCACTCTGAGGCCGCAGTTGAAGCCCGCTTGTTGCTAAGAACGTAGGCGGGATGGTGGTGATCAAGTCCCCTACAGGAACAGTGACATCTGACCAAGGACCCCTGGAGGCCTTGCCGTGAATTCCCCCAAAGATCAGAAAGTGCAGGTGTGGCCTGGCCTCAGTTCTTTTGTGGCAGTTATGGGGCCATTCAGGCCCCCTGTGGTAGCCCTCCCGCGTCATTTTGCTAGTGGCCTTTGTGCCGGGCCCCCATTCAGCCCGCCCCGCCATCTGAATGAGCACCGAGCTGCTGCTGTCATTGTCCCCAGGTTACTGATCAACCGCCCGCCTGCCTGCCCGCGCGGGGCTGCCCGTGTCCATGGTTACCGCCTCCACCGCGAATGTGATCCCAGAGCCCTGGGGGAGGGGCCGGAGCAGCTCCACGGAGAGAGCGTCTCCAGCAGGCGGTTGAAACCCTGCCCCAGGGTTTTGCTGGCCGTCACTGCGAGCTTTCCTTGCCTCCTGTGTCCCCGGGGGCTACGGGCTCCGCTCTCCTGTTAGGCCAGCGCTGTGGGCGAGGGACTGAGATGGAGTTACAGCAAGAGAGGTCCTGACCAAAAAAACTCAAACTGGGGTTGGGGGGGACCATCCCTCCTGGGGGTCTGGGATGTTCCAGGGGAGAGGAGCAGGGAGGGCTTTGGCTATAGGGAGGGGAAGTGCAGACAGAGGAGGGGTTTCAAGCCCACCGGCTGGAAAGATCCAGAAGGGAGCTGGTGGAACCCTTGGCATCTGGCAACTTGAGATTTTGAGCATCAGAAACAGAGGATGCTGGGAGATGGGGGCAAGGGTGGAGGGGCCGGGGGCACAGGGCAAGATGGCAGGGTACAGCCTCAAAAGCCCCTGCAGAATTCCCCGTGGCCGGGGGCTGGAGATTGGTGCAGGATGAGTCCTGCCTCATTCCTTGCTGTTATAGCCAAACAGTGACTGTCCTTGGGACAACAGTCTTAGGGCGTGTATTCCAAGGCGCCTTGAGAATAGATGTGCAGAAGTGGATTTGCTGTTTCAAAGACAGAGTGTTGAATAAATTATCAAATTGTCTTCTAAAAATGCATCACTAGGTGACATCCTTGCCACTGGCTCAGAAGCTTGGTAATCTGTGTCTCCCCCTAAGCTCCATGTTATCGTTGTCTAAAACGTTTGCCAATCTGATGGGTGGAAAATAGCCGTCTGTTGAATTTTTGCCCTTCTCTGGTTCCCTGGAGATGGAGCGTCTTTTCACGTTTATCGGCCATTTGCATTTCTTCTGGGGCTTGCCAATCCCTGGGCTCCCTCCCCTGGTTTCTCGTGCGGGGTTTAGCATTCCCAGTCCCATGATTATAGAAATGTCCCATGTTTCATTTTTTAATCTCTTTTAAAGTATTCCCGTCATGTATGGCACTTTAATTTGTTGAGTTGAATGTGGGGCAATGGTGTGGAGTCAAGTTTGCTTTCACCAGTGGTCTCAATACGCTTTGTTTTCGCAGTCCATCCCCCGCGCCTTGAAATGCCGCGTTCATCACAAAGTGTGTGCCCGCAACCAGGTAAGCGGGCCCGTTTCTCACCCTCTGCCGGGGCCGTCTGTCCCCACCCAGCCCGCTGTTTTAATGACTGATGCACCATAGGTCTCGTGAGAGCCAGGCCTGCATGACTCCTCTCACTGTTTTTGTTTGTTTCTTAAAAAAACTTGCTCATTTTTTGTTTTCCGGTGCGTGGGGTCTTAGCCGCAGCACTCTGGACCTTCCATTGCAGGGCACGAGCTTCTTCCAGTTATGGAGAGCTGGCTCAGTAATTGCGATGCAAGGGTTTAGTTGCCCCGAGGCATGCAGGATCGGGGTTCCCCCACCAGGGATGGAACCCAGGTCCCCTGCATCGGAAGGCGGATTCTTAACCACTGGACCCCCAGCAAAATCCTACTCTCATTGTTCTTTATCATGATTTTCTTGGGCTGTTCTTATGGGTTTTCTCTTATGTGTGGGTATATCATATGGCTTCAGTGAATAATAATAATTAAAAAAAAAAACCCTGTAGGGATCTTGGTGAGATTTACTTTGTGTATATGGATTACTTTGTGTCGTGGGTTAGCTAGTGGGCCCCTAGAAAATACAGCCACCAGGAACCTGTAGGGGTGACCTTCTTTGGAAAAAAGGCCTTTGCGCATATAGTTAAGGGTCTCAGGATGAGATGGGCTTGAACGAGGAGGGGCCCTGAGTGCAGTGACAAGCCCCGAGGAGAGCACAGCGGGACACAGAGGGAGAAGGCCGTGTGGGCTGAGGGCCACTGGCAGCACCAGAAGCTGGGAAGAGGCAAAGAGCAGATGCTGTTTCAGAGCCTCTGGAAGGAGTCAGCTCCCCCAGCCAGACCTTGATTCCAGACCTCTGGCCTCCACGGCCATGAGGGAATAATTTCCTGCTGTGTTGACACCACCCAGTTTGTGGCAATTTGTTGCGGCAGGTCCAGGAATCCAGTACACTTTGGTTCAAGGCGTATCTTCTTGTTCAGTCACTAAGTCGCGTCTGCGACCCCGTGGACCGCAGCACACCAGGCTTCCCTGTCCTTCACCATCTCCCGGAGCTCGCTCAAACTCACGTCCATCAGGTCCACGATGCCATCCGACCCTCTCATCCTCTGCTGCTCCCTTCCCCTCCTGCCCTCAGTCTTTCCCAGCATCAGGGTCTTTCCCAGTGAGTCGGCTCTTGTTTTTCTGCCGTAGAAACATGGCGTGTTTTTCATCTCTTAATGTCGTCTTTCACGTGCCGTAGTAAAATCAGCCATCTCCTCCACACACAGGCTTCATTTTAGGCTCATTTCTAGGGGTTTCATGGGTTTCGTTGCTGTGCTGAGGACTCTGTTGATTTTGATTATATTTTTAACTGGATCTTGCTGGGTGCTGTGAAGTAATGAATTTTTGGTGATGTTGCATCCAGCCACCATCACAAGCTCTCTAAGACAATTCCTCAACTGATTCTCTAGGAGAGCTGTTATATTGACTCAAACAACAAAGACTTTGTTCCTTTTGTTCAGATATATCCTCTCTCTCCGGTTTTTTTCTGTCTTACTTTGTGATCAGGTGGCTTTTGCTCGCTGAGACCCTCTGTGGCCCCTGTTATTTGCTAACAGACTGGACTAGGATCTCCTGGCATGAAGTCCAAGAGCCTTGTGGTGCCACTCGGTGCCGCTAATAACTCAGCTTGTATCAGCCAATCAGTATTCATTTGGTTTCTGCTAGAGGCCAGACCTTTGATTTAGGTTCTGAATTTGTAGCATTGTGCTGGAAGTCAGCCAATACAATAAAACAAGAAAAAAAAAATACCTGTAAACATAACACTTATTATTATGAATAAAATCTATAAATAATGACATTGTTATTATTCACAGATGGTGTGATTACATACAAAGAACATCCAAAAGAATCTGCAGGTAAATGGTTAGTAATAAGGGACTTCAATAGGATTGCTGGATGCTTGGGTAATATATGAAATCAAATGTGTTCCTGTGTACCAGCAGTAAATGGTAAATGAAATAAGATGTATCATTTTCAATAGCAGAAAAGATCAGATAACTAGAAATAAATCTAATAAAAGATGGACAGAAAACTCTAAAATGTTGTTATGAGAAGTTCAGATAGACTTAAGTATGTGAGGAGGGATTAACTGTGTTCTTGGATTAGAAAACTCAGTATTGTAGAAATGGCATTTCCCCCCAGACTGATGTATGGATTCAGAGCAATGCTAACCAAAACCCACGGATTTTTAGGGGAAACTGAAAAAAAAATGGACAAGTTGGTTATGAAATATATGTAAATACATATACAATTTACATGTAAATACATGTAAATTTGGGCTTCCCTGATGGCTTATCCAGTAAAGAATTCATCTGCAATGCAGAAGACTCAGGGTCAATCCTTGGGTTCAGAAGATCCCCTGAAGAAGGGAATAGCAACCCACTCTAGTACTCTTGCCTGGAGAATTCCATGGACGGAGGAGCCTGGCAGACTATAGTCCATGGGGTCAAAAAGAGTCGGACACAACTGAGCGACTAACACACACAGACATGTAAATTTACATGTATAAATTGCATGTTAATTTACATATAAGCTCACAGGTAAATGAAACCGTATGTAAACTTTGTTTGTACATAATATTGGCCACGAAGGTCCAAGACAACCTTGAAGGACGAGGAGGGTGGACTTGGTCGGCTACGTGTCAGGCTTGTTACAAAGCCATTGTGATTAAGAGGGTCGGCCACTCGCCAGGGACAGCTAGATAGATAGCCCAGGTGAACTGACCAGAGAGCCCGGAAAGCAGGCTCTGCACGTTCAGAAGTTTACCTGATCAAGTAAAAAGGAACAAATCGAGAAAACAGAAGAGCTGAGTTCCTCCGTGAGGGCAGGTCCTGTGCCTGCCGTCGAGCTGGATGTGCTGCGTTCCGAACGCCCTCTTTTGACCTGTCTTAAGATGTACTAACTTCCTCATCAGCTGGGCCTACTCTGCCCCACCTAAGTTGGCAGGTCCCTTGCTCACAGGCGGGGTCCTGCATGACGGTTTCCCCAAGCACCCGGGTACCCCGATGGCATATCACGCCCTCACCCAGCTTATCCTTCGGCCCCTGGAGGCCTTCAGGCCCAGCAAGCTTTCCAGATAGAGGGACCCGTCCCTGGGGCTCCCCATGGGCAAGTGAGAGAAAGGACGCGGACCAGGGTCACTGTGTGGTGGCTGCTGCTGACAGTCAGGGCTGCTGCTCAGTGTCCCAGGGCAGGGGACTGTCCCACGCGACAAAGAAGGAGCCCACCCCAATGTCCACGGTGCCCGGGTGGAGAAGTCCGACTTCAGGAGATGCACCGTGTGGATTTCAGCTGAGCTCCTTCCTGCGCTGGGGGAAGGGTGTCCTGACTCCCTCCTACATGCAAGGGGCAGCGAGTGTGAGAAGGTCCTGGAGCCCCTGACTTGACATGAGCTTGCATCTTCACACACCATTAGCCAGTTAGGTGACCCTGGGCAAGTCATGTAACCTCCTGACCCTCTGAGGCCTGGTCAGAGCTGCCCAGGAGGATTGTATGGAGAATTTGATGATGTTCCCAGGGTCAGGCCAGGATGGGCGCTGGGTTGTGGCTGGTGGATAAGGAAACCCCGTCTGTGTCTGGAGCATGGGCGGCTGCATCAGCGGAAAGGGTTGCATTTTTCTGTTGTTCTCAAGGCGAACCCCAGCCCCCCAGGTCTGCAGGCTGCAGCATGCGCCCTGTGAAGTGGTTGGGGGAGGCCATCTGGGGTTACCTGGCATTTCACCCTAGGTCGTATCTCAAAGGTATTTTTTGAGTAAAATGCTTATGGCCCTAGAGTGCACAGGTGAGTTTTTATTTATCTTTTACCGTGACATAAACCGTCAGAGCTGAGAATTGGAATGTTTAGATGGAGGCCGCAGGCAGAGTGTTCAGGGGCCCGGCTCGGCCAGAAGCTCTCCTGATGGCCCCTCCAGAAGCCGTTCTCCGCCTCTTTCTCATTAGGTGCACAGCCGGGGGCAGGACCCCGAGCGTCTGGGGGCTCTTCCAGCGGGAGGAGACCAGGGCCCCACTCCAGGCCTCTGGGTGTGGGTGCCCGGGTGGCCCTGGCGCTCTTTGCACATTGAAAGCCAGGTCTCGGGAAGTGCCCCATTTTGCTCATGGCAAATGGGGTGAGGAAGCTGAGAACGGCAGGGGAAGGGACAGCTCTCATGCCCACCAGGCTGGGCAGCTGCACCCCTGACCTGAAGGCTCATCCTGGGAACCCCCAGCCCCCGCGTGTTTCTTCCTGGACAGACTGAACATGGCTCTCAGAGACCTGGGCCTGGGCTCATCTCTGAGTCAGGGGAGGCCGGGCCTCCAGGGCCCCTTGGAATCTCAGCAGTGTCTGCCCCCCAGTTACAAGGGGCGGGATGGCCACTCGGCACCTGCAGAGGCCTGGGCGCCCCAGCTTGGGCCTCCCTGTCTCCCGCGGTCATTGAACCCTTCATGGTGGTGATAAATGATGGTCTCGGTGCCCCCGGAGCCGAGCGTGGGAAAGTCAGGCCCTGGGTTAATAGTTAAAGCGCCCTCGTCAGAAAGGCCTCCACCACCCCTGCTGCTGGGCCAGGCACGGCTGCCCCAGGATCCTGACCGGCTGGCCCTCTGGGTTGTGGCAAGTAGAGGAATTGGGGACAACGGCCATCTGTTGGTCAGCAAGTGCAAACAAAGAAAAACCACTCAGGCATCTCTGACTGGTTGCACACTGAAAGTAATGATTTGCTTCGGGAGAACTAGTTTCCTGGCAGGTAATTTTTCAGATCAGTGTATAATCAGCATGAAGGAGGCTGGCCCTGCCTTGGGGTGTGGGTGCTTCTGGGCACCTGAGCCCATTTATTCTTTCCTGCCTCTGAGAGCCCAGATGCCGCCTGCTGAAAAGAGTACCATCTCAGTGCTGAGGAGCAGTCCCCTTGCCACCCGGTACAGTGACATACACGGACAGGTAATGCCAGGGCCAAGGGTGTGTGGACCTGTGGCCTTCACCCAGCTGCCCAACCAGTGCCCGTCCTCCTGCAGGCCCCTCCCCCCGAAACCCATCTCACGCTGGACACCTCCCCCAGCGCCCCCAGTCTCAGCCTGGACATCCCCTCCCTCTCCACACACCCCCATCTGCACCTCGGATGCCCCCCAGGCTGCGATTGTCTGCAGTTCCGCCTGTCACCCCCACCAGACTGACGACTCCTTGAGACAGCCCTGTGGGTTTTCCTCTCCGAGATCTGGGCCTAGAACACAGAGGCTGCAAGGATTGGCTGAATTAATGAGTGATGACAATTTTAATTAGTTTCTTTGAGTTTAGCTTGCAGATTAGGTTGTTAAAAAGGCTTATTATCCCAAACAATTTTAAATTATAAATGAGTTGTGAACGTCGTGAGTCGCGGTAACTCCTGAGCGAATTGCATACATCCTTTCCAGGACCCTTGGGGGAACGCAAGAGGGAAATCCAATTTGTTGTTTTTAAGTCATCTCTTAATCACTTAATAACAGGAAATCTGATATTAGATTAATCTCTTCCTTCATTTAGACCCACGCTAAAGGCGCCACTGGGAGAACTTGGAGCTGGCGTTCTCCTTCGGAACCTCGGAATTGTGTGTGCCCGTGTGTGTGTGTGTCTGTGTGTGTGGGTGTGGGTGTCTGTGTGTGTGCGTGTGTGTGCGCGCGCGCCTGTGTCTGTGTGCCTGTGTGTGTCTGTGGGTGTCTGTGTGTGTGTGTGCCTGTGTGTGTGTGTCTGTGTGTGTGTGCACCTGTGTGTGTGCCTGTGTGTGTCTATGTGTCTGTGGGTGTCTGTGTGTGTGCGCTTGTGTCTGTGGGTGTCTGTGTGTGTGTGCACCTGTGTGTGTGTGTCTGTGTGTGTCTATGTGTCTGTGGGTGTCTCTGTGTGTCTGTGTGTCTGTGGGTGTCTGTGTGTGTGTGCGCTTGTGTCTGTGTGTGTGTGTCTGTATGTGTGTCTGTGTGTGCGCTGTGTGTGTGTGTCTGTCCGTGTGTTTTTGTCTGTGTGTGTGTGTACCTGTGTGCGTGTCTGTGTGTCTGTGGGTGTCTGTGTGTGTGTGCGCCTGTGTGTGTGTGGGTGTCTGTGGGTGTCTGTGTCTGTGTGTGTGTGCGCCTGTGTGCGTGTGTGTCTGTGTGTGTGTGTGCCTGTGTGTGTCTGTGGGTGTCTGTGTATGTGTGGAGGAGGGGAGGGCTGGAAGTCTCTGGCCCGGCACACAGCAGGTGCTCCTGGGAGCCAGGAGGTGGCCTGCAGGGCTGGGGAACACAGGTGTGACCCCTGCCTTCGGGGAAGAGGGCTGGACAGGTGGGTGGGAGAGACGAGAGGCCAGAGAACATTCCTGATGAGTGACTTTACCAAGTACCTGCAACACGAGAGCATCTTAGCAGCAGAGCAGAGTGGGCCACGGCGCGTGTGACCCTGTCCAAGCAGACTTTTGAGTCTTTCTCGAGTATTTCCACCTTCCGATGACTCCAGAGCAGACCCACAGCTCATTAGTTTCCAGGAAAGGCAGTAAGGTGGCCGCCCACAAAGGCCACAGGAGGAGACTCCCAGCGCAGCTGTGAGGAAGGGTCCCTGGAGCCGAACAGAGGAAGCAGAGACGTGGTTCCACCCTTTGAATCCTGGAACCTGGTTTCGCCATTTGGACCGAGAGGAAAGGGGCCTGAAAGCAAACTGCGAGACTCAACTCCAGAAAGACACTTAAGATGTGATAAAGACAGGAGAAGAAAGGATGCCGAAACACACACGTCTGCTGTTTGCTGAAAGATATGTTTTCCCCGGGAGGGCCTGGTGACTTTTCTCTCGCGCTTCGTTTGGTTTCTGGTTAATTATCTAAAATGGCTGGGTCTTACCCTTCTTAGGTCATGCAAAATCGGTCTCTTGAAATTTAGGGTTGGAATTTTCTTAGCAAATACTTAACCAGAAAAAAACAAAAAAACCCTTGCTTTTCTGCTCTGGGCAGTTTCAGTGTATCAAGTTGTAAATTAATAGATGCCTGGGCCAATATGTTCAAAATTCTCCAAGCCAGGCTTCAGCAATACGTGAACCGTGAACTTCCTGACGTTCAAGCTGGTTTTAGAAAAGGCAGAGGAACCAGAGATCAAATTGCCAATATCCGCTGGATCATGGAAAAAGCAAGAGAGTTCCAGAAAAACATCTATTTCTGCTTTATTGACCGTGCCAAAGCCTTTGACTGTGTGGATCACAATAAACTGTGGAAAATTCTGAAAGAGATGGGAATACCAGACCACCTGACCTGCCTCTTGAGAAATCTGTATGCAGGTCAGGAAGCAACAGTTAGAACTGGACATGGAACAATAGACTGGTTCCAAATAGGAAAAGGAGTACATCAAGGCTGTATATTGTCACCCTGCTTATTTAACTTCTATGCAGAGTACATCATGAGAAACGCTGGGCTGGAAGAAGCACAAGCTGGAATCAAGATTGCCGGGAGAAATATCAATCACCTCAGATATGCAGATGACACCACCCTTATGGCAGAAAGTGAAGAGGAGCTAAAAAGCCTCTTGATGAAAGTGAAAGAGGAGAGCGAAAAAGTTGGCTTAAAACTCAACATTCAGAAAACGAAGATCATGGCATCCGGTCCCATCACTTCATGGCAAATAGATGGGGGAACAGTGGAAACAGTGGCAGACTTTATCTTTTTGGGCTCCAAAATCACTGCAGATGGTGACTGCAGCCATGAAATTAAAAGACGCTTACTCCTTGGAAGAAAAGTTATGACCAACCTAGATAGCATATTCAAAAGCAGAGACATTACTTTGCCGACTAAGGTCCGTCTAGTCAAGGCTATGGTTTTTCCAGTGGTCATGTATGGATATGAGAGTTGGACTGTGAAGAAGGCTGAGCGCCGAAGAATTGATGCTTTTGAACTGTGGTGTTGGAGAAGACTCTTGAGAGTCCCTTGGACTGCAAGAAGATCCAACCAGTCCATTCTGAAGGAGATCAGCCCTGGGATTTCTTTGGAAGGAATGATGCTCAAGCTGAAACTCCAGTACTTTGGCCACCTCATGTGAAGAGTTGACTCATTGGAAAAGAGTCTGATGCTGGGAGGGATTGGGGGCAGGAGGAGAAGGGGACGACCGAGGATGAGATGGCTGGATGGCATCACGGACTCGATGGACGTGAGTCTGAGTGAACTCTGGGAGTTGGTGATGGACAGGGAGGCCTGGCGTGCTGCGATTCATTGGGTCGCAAAGAGTCGGACACGACTGAGCGACTGCACTGAACTGGGCCAATATTCGATCTTTTCCCCCAAAGAAAATAAGGCTTCCCTGGTGGCTCAGCTGGTAAAGAATCCGCCTGCCATGCAGGAGACCCCAGTCCGATTCCTGGGTCGGGAAGTCCCCCTGGAGAAGGGGAACTTCAATATGTATGGGCTTCCCTGGTGGCTTAGACAGTACAGAATCCACCTGCAATGTGGGAGACCTGGGTTTGATCCCTGGGTTGGGAAGATCCTCTGGAGGAGGGCATGGCAACCCCCTCCAGTGTTCTTGCCTGGAGGTCCATGGAGATGCAGAGTCAGCTACAAGAGCAACTAGACACAGGGCTGCTGCTGCCGAGTCACTTCAGTCGTGTCCGACTCTGTGCGACCCCATAGACAGCAGCCCACCAGGCTCCCCCGTCCCTGGGATTCTCCAGGCAAGAACACTGGAGTGGGTTCCCATTTCCTTCTCCAGTGCATGAAAGTGAAAAGTGAAAGTGAAGTTGCTCAGTCGTGTCCGACTGTTGGCGACCCCATGGACTGCGGCTCGCCAGGCTCCTCCGTCCGTGGGATTTTCCAGGAGAGAGCACTGGAGTGGGGTGCCATTGCACAGGGCACATTGCCCCAAAGAGAGCAACGCGTGGGGTCTTCACTCAGTTGGAGGGAAGGGCCTCGGGACGTAGCAGAGATGATCCGTTGCTGTTGGTGGTTGATTGTCCCCCTGACGGGCCAGGCCGGGTGTTTACTGTCCCGGTAGCACAGGGGTGAGCTCATAGAGAGTGTCAGTCCAGCATCTCCAAGGGCCACATGGTGTGAGGGCAGCTGCCTCCCTCCTGGGGAGCCTGAGCTGCCCCCTCTGAATTGGGGAGCTCAGGCACTAAGGGGCCAGGGCCTTAATATAACCTCCCAGTGGCATTTGTAACTCAGAAGAGGGTTCAGTGAAGTTACTCTGCCAGGGACTTCAGGGCCCCTGAGGGCGCTGCTGGTAGGGGGCCGATAGTCCCCATCGGATGCTCTGCCCTGTCTCTTGAGGAAGGGTAAGCCTGTGGCGGCTGCTGCCACGGCTGGGCTGGAGGGCTGGTCCTGTTCCGTGCTGGGGCCCTGCAGGTGAGGGGGCGGGCCGGATGGGTGGCCTGCACTCTGCCCAGGTGCCAGGCCCCCCTCACCCCGCCACTGCAGCTCCCTCTCTGCAGCCTCATTCCCTGGGTTTCTGGACTGAGAGCCCTCTCTGCAGGTGCTCAGAGCCAGGCAGGGTCCAGGGTCACAGGTGTGTCAGAGCCAGGCAGGGTCCGGGGTCACAGGTGTGTCCAAGCCGGGCAGAGTCCGGGGTCACAGGTGTCTGAGCCGGGCAGGGTCTGGGGACCTCAGGCGTGTCCCAGCCAGGCAGGGTCTGGGGACCCGGGAGCGTCCTGGGTTTTGTCTGGCGTCACGCTCACTGTGCTCAGCTCTGCGCTCTCTTAGCTGGAGGCAAGGGAAGCGGAATCTGAGGCGGTGGCTTCCAGCCGTCTTTGTTGTAGCCCATTTGCTCGTAAATAGGTACAAATTATTGGTATTAGAAACCCTCACAGCTCCTCTCCTCATTAAGCCTCTGCAGTTAATAATTATTTTCTCTCTGGAAAGCCTTCGTGGGAAACAGCGGCGGAGACGTGGGAGGCTGCCCTTCCTCCCAGAGGCGGGGTGTCCTGGGCGTCCCTGGGCCCCACGCCCTGGGCCCGGGGCAGCAGCCTGAGCCGTGGGAGAAGCAGAGGGGGTCACGGCTCACGAGAGCAAAGACTCAGCCCCATAGCCCTCTCGGGCCTCGGGGAGAGCCTGCCGTCCCGCCTTCCCTGTGGGGAGCCAGGAGCCCAGGGTCACAGCAGAGGTGGGCGGCGGGGCGGGGCTGGCTGGGCAGCGTGGGATCGGGGACTGCTGTGACCCAGGGGTCACGCTGCGACGGTCTTGTCTCTTCTGTTAGTTGAAGCCGTCTGAGGCGCACCCGGATTCCAGAGGAAGGGGACACCCGTTCACCTGTGGGTGGGAGGAGGTCGCCACATTTGTGGCCGTTTTAAAACCACACATCCCTCAATCCCATCACTGCCCAGACAGAGAAAACCTCACCTCCTTCCTGTCTGGGAACAGGATCCCCATTCAAGCCTGAAACCTCAGGCCTGCTGCTTCGCTCCTTTCCATCACCCCCATTCCACTCCCATTTCCTTCACAGAACTTTCACTGTTGACTTGAAACAGTTCAAAGCTAGGGAAAAGCAAAGGACAGGAACACTCAGGCGTGTGCAGTGCAGCCTTCCACGTCCCTGAAGCCCCCTGGGTGCACCTCCCGTTCCTGTCCTGGGTTTTGTTTTGGCTCCGGGCCATGTGGGCCTAGTTGTCAGGAGGCCAGTCCATAGCCCTCAGCTGCTTTCCCCAAATCCCGAAGTCTGAAAATCAAAGTCAGTTCAGCTCAGTTCAGTTGCTCAGTTGTGTCCGACTCTTTGCGAACCCACGGACTGCAGCACAGAAAGCCACCCTATCCATCACCAACTCTCAGAGTTTACTCAAACTCATGTCTTTTGAGTCGATGCTGCTATCCAACCATCTCATCCTCTGTTGTCCCCTTCTCCTCCCGCCTTCAATCTTTCCCAGCAGCAGGGTTTTTTAAAATGAGTCAGTTCTTCGCATCAGGTGGCCAAAGTATTGGAGCTTCAGCTTCAACATCAGTCCTTCCAATGAATATTCAGGACTGATCTTTAGGATGGACTGGTTGGATCTCCTTGCAGCCCAAGGGACTCTCAAGAGTCTTCTCTAACACCACAGTTCAAAACCATCAATTCTTCGGCGCTCAGCTTTCTTTATAGTCCAACTCTCACATTCATACGTGACTACTGGAAAAACCACAGCTTTGACTAGACGGGCCTTTGTTGGCAAAGTGATGTCTCTGCTTCTTAATATAGTATCTAGGTTGGTCATAACTTTTCTTCCCATGAGCAAGCGTCTTTTAGTTTCGTGGCTGCAGTTACCATCTGCAATGACTTTGGAGCCCCCAAAAATAAAGTCTGCCAGTGTTTCCACTGTTTCCCCATCTATTTGCCATGAAGTGATGGTACCAGATGCCATGATCTTAGTTTTCTGAATGTTGAGCTTTAAGCCAACTTTTTCACTCTCTCAAGAGACTCTTTAGTTCTTCTTCACTTTCTGCCATAAGGGTGGTGTCATCTCCATATCTGAGGTTATTGATGTTTCTCCCAGCAATCTTGATTCCAGCTTGTACTTCATCCAGCCTGGCATTTCATGTGATGTACTCCGCATGTAAGTTAATTAAGCAGAGTGACAATATACAGCCTTGATGTACTCCTTTCCCAATTTGGAACCAGTCTGTTTTTCCATGTCCAATTCTAACTGTTGCTTCTTGACCTGCATACAGATTTCTCAGGAGGCAGGTCAGGTGGTCTGGTATTCCCATCTCTTTCAGAATTTTCCACAGTTTGTTGTGATCCACACAGTCAAAGGCTTTGGCATAGTCGATAAAGCAGAAGTAGATGTTTTTCTGGAACTCTCTTGCTTTTTCCATGATCCATCGGATGTTGACAATTTGACCTCCGGTTCCTCTGCCTCTTGTAAATCCAGCTTGAACATCTGGAAGTTCACGATTCACGTACTGTTGAAGCTTGGCTTGGAGAATTTTGAGCATTACTTTACTAGCCTGTGAGATGAGTGAAATTGTGCGGTAGTTTGAGCCTTCTTTGGCATTGCCTTTCTTTGGGATTGGAATGAAAACTGACCTTTTCTAGTCCTGTGGCCACTGCTGAGTTTTCCAAATTTGCTGGCATATTGAGTGCAGCACTTTCACAGCATCATCTTTTAGGATTTGAAACAGCTCAGCTGGAATTCCAAACCCCCCACTAGTTTTGTTTGTAGTGATGTTTCCTAAGGCCCACTTGAGTTCGCATTCCAGGATGTCTGGCTCTAGGTGGGTGATCACACCATCGTGATTATCTGAGTTGTGAAGATCAAAAATTCATTTGGCAGCAAAACCAGACCCAGACCAATGGGAGGCTGTTGACAGATTTTATCCTTGTTCGTGTGACTGTTCACCCGCTGTCTGCAAGGGGATTATCCGTTCAAAGGCGAGATCAGTTGTTATGCAAAATGGAATATGCACTGTTTATAACTTCCATATTAAAAAACTCCTGAATTCCAGAACCACCCGGACCCAGGGGTTTCAGGCGAAGGACCTGGCCCTGTCTCGTTGGGTTGTGTCTGTGTCTGGAGTCTGTGTACACGGCGCCCGCTGTGTGTCTTTCCCGACGGCCTGCCCTTCCACTCGGCACCCGTGTTGGCATTTCAAGCTGTAGCTGGTTCCTTTCCACTGTTGCTTGGCGTTTCCTCCTGTGAACGTTCCATTCTTTTTTAAAAATTTCATTTATTTCGGCTGTGCCAGGTCTGGGTCGCCACATGCGGGATCTTCAATCTTGGTTGTGACTTGCGGGGTCTTTAGTCGAGGCTTGAAGGATCCAGCTCCCTGACCAGGGGTCAGACCCGTGTCCCTTGCACTGGAGGGCAGATTCTTAGCCACTGGACCGCCAGGGAAGTCCCCGTCCCACTGGATCTCTCCTGCTGCTTGGACATCTGTGTAGCTCCTGCCCACGGGGGCGTGGTTTCCCAGGGGTGACTCCCTTGGGGTGATCCGCCTGGAGTGACTCTCCTGAAAGTTGCTGCCCGTCAGGCCCAAGGGTTAGGTGACTCCGGGGTTTTGCAGAGTGATTGGACCGATTCCCTTTCCACCAGCAGCGAGCAGCCGTGCCTCCCTCGTGTGGGCCTGCCATCGCTTGTGGGCGTCTGGCTTCTTCACTTCTGCCAGTCTTTGGGTGTGAATTGTGTCTCACTGTGGTTTGGATTTGCATTTCTCAGATTGCTAGTGATGTCGAGCATCTTTACATTTGTTTTAGGGCCAGGTATCTTCCAGTTTGTGGCTTGTCTCATCATTAATTTTAAAAATCGTCTTCTGTGTAAAGTTCTTCTAGTTAACATCAAAATGATACACCTTTTCCCTTTAAGATCATGATTCATGTCTTAGGAAATCCTTATCTGCCTCAGATCATAAACAGTAGTTCTGCACAATTCCTTGTAAAATAGGTTTTCCCTTTCGTACTACCGTCCTTAATTCCCTGGAATTGCTTTCTGTGTTCAGTGTGAGACTGGGATCCAGTATCACTTGGTCTAGGGTTTCCCTGGTGAGTCAGCAGGTAAAGAATCTGCCTGCCAAGGCTGGAGACACAGGAAATACAGGTTTGATCCCTGGGTCCGGAAGATCCCGTGAAGAAGGAAACGGCAACCTACTCTAGTATTTCTTGCCTGGAAGATTTCATGGACAGAGGAGCCTGGCGGTCTGCAGCCCATGTGGTCTCAAGTCAGACACGACTTAGTGACTTAACAACAACAGATAGATGGGCCCGGGCCCACTCGTGGAATGTTCCTCTCTCCCCGCGGCAGCTCGGCCACGTGTCGTTTTCCTGTGCTCGTGGCTCGGATTCTGGTTTCTATCCTGGCCGTAGGTCGCTCCGTGTCAGTCCCCTGCAAATACTGTGGACTCGGACGAGTGCTCACGTCTCTTGCAAGCTGTCCCCCTCCCCCTGCCTGGCTGTGCTGGTCTGTCTGTCTTCCTTATGGATTACAGACTGTCTTGCCAGTTCTGTGAGGGACCCTTTGGGGACCCAGACAGATAAAGCAGTGATTCTTATGTCAGAGGAGAGCGGCTACCCTTTCCACGTTGGCTTTTCCTATCAGCGAATTTGGTTGGATCATCTTTGTTTCTGCCAATAGTTCAGTTCAGTTCAGTCACTCAGTCGTGTCCGACTCTTTGCGGCCCCATGAATCGCAGCACGCCAGGCCTCCCTGTCCATCACCAACTCCCGGAGTTCATTCAGACTCACGTCCATCGAGTCCGTGATGCCATCCAGCCATCTCATCCTGTGTCGTCCCCTTCTCCTCCTGCCCCCAATCACTCCCAGCATCAGAGTCTTTTCCAATGAGTCAGCTCTTCGCACGACGTGGCCAAAGTACTGGAGTTTCAGCTTTAGCATCATTCCTTCCAAAGAACACCCAGGACTGATCTCCTTTAGGATGGACTGGTTGGATCTCCTTGTAGTCCAAGGGATTCGCAAGTCTTCTCCAACACCACAGTTCAAAAGCATCAATTCTTCGGTGCTCAGCTTTCTTCACAGTCCAACTCTCACATCCATACATGACCAGTGGAAAAACCATAGCCTTGACTAGACGGACCTTTGTTGAGAAAGTAATGTTTTTAATATGCTGTCTAGGTTGGTCATAACTTTCCTTCCAAGGAGTAAGCGTCTTTTAATTTCGTGGCTGCAGTCACCATCTGCAGTGATTTTTGGAGCCCCCCAAAATAAAGTCTGACACTGTTTCCAGCGTTTTCCCATCTATTTGCCATGAAGTGAGGGGACCGGATGCCATGATCTTTGTTTTCTGAATGTTGAGCTTTCAGCCAACTTTTTCACTCTCCTCTTTCACTTTCATCAAGAGCTTTTTCGTTCCTCTTCACTTTTTGCCATAAGGGTGGTGTCATTACATATCTGAGGTTATTGATATTTCTCCCGGCAATCTTGATTCCAGCTTGTGCTTCCTCCAGTCCAGCGTTTCTCATGATGTACTCTGCATAGAAGTTAAATAAGCAGGGTGACAATATACAGCCTTGACGTACTCCTTTTCCTATTTGGAACCAGTCTGTTGTTCCATGTCCAGTTCTAACTGTTGCTTCCTGACCTATAGGTTTCTCAAGAGGCAGGTCAGGCGGTCTGGCATTCCCATAATAGTAGTTTATCTTTTTATTCTTCTTCTTTATAAAGGGCTTCTGTGTCTTCTATTAGATTAGTTCCTAAGTGCGGTCTATGTTCATTCTATTGTAAATGACATTTGAAACATTGTGTGATATGAGACTTGTACAGGAAGTGCGCTCGATTTTTGTTTTCTCTTTTCAGGCATCCTTGAGACTTAAAAACATCTCCTTTTTAATTTGGCCGCGCCGCGTGGCGTGCCAGGTCTTAGTTCCCCAACCAGGGACGGAACCCTCACCCCTGCCCTGGGAGCGCGGAGTCCTACCTGCTGGGCCGCCAGGGAGCCCAGGAGTTCCTGTCTCGCTCTTTAGCTGCCTTGCTCTGTGCTGACGCGTCGCCTGCAAAGCCTGTGGAGTTTTCTCTGTCGTTCGCCGTACGATCTGTGCGTGATGATACGCAATCTTCATTCACTCAGCCGTCCGCATGGCGCTGGCTAGGCCTCCAGGACGACTGGGGAGAGGACGTGGTGGGCTGCTCTGTTGAGCGTGGTGTTTGCCATTGCGTTTTTGTCATTTGAAGGCAGTATCCGTCTCTCCATTGTTTGGTAGCATCCGTGTTAGGAGTCACTGCAATATTGTACTGAATCTTTTCCTCTGTTTATTGAGATGCAAATATGCTTTTCATAAAAAAGTGTGGTGTTATGTGAGCGCATTTTCAAATGTTAAATTCTTAAGGTAAATCCAGCTTGGTTTGATGCATTGTTTTATTTTTAATACGTTATTAGGTGTCATTTTGTTTTATTTTTAGTAGCTATCAGATTTTGTTTTCTGTTTTATTTTTAATCATTATTAGATTTTGTTTTCTGTTTCATTTTTAATCATTATTAGGTTTCGTTTTCGTTTCCTTTTTCAAGGATTATCACATTTTGTTCGTGAGTGGTGTGGCCTGTACTTTTCCTTTCCAGTGCTCCCCTTGTCTGATTTCTGTCTTTTTTTTTTTTTTATAGTTTTGTTTGTTTATTTTTGGCTGTGCTGGATCTTTGTTGCTTTTCTCCCTAATTGTGGAGAACGGGGGCTCTTCTCTCGTTGGGGTGACGGGCTCCTCCTTGGGGAGGCTCCTCCTTGGGGGGCTCCTCCTTGCGGGGCACAGGCTGTCGGGTGTGAGCCTAGCAGTTGTGGCCTAGCAGCTGCGTCTCGCAGGCTCTAGAGCTCGGGCTCAGGAGCCGGTGGCTCACTGGCGTCGTTGCTCCGCGGCACGTGGGGTCTTCCTGGGCCAGGGTTCGCTCTCCTGTCTCCTGCATTGGCAGGAGGATTCCTAACCCCTGAGCCAGGGAAGTCCTCTCCTTGTCTGCTGCTGGTGTCAAGGTTATGGTAACCTCACAGGATGAGCTCTTTCACGGCTGTTGTATGACCACAAGCATGGTGGCTGGAGAGGACCCGGATTTACCCTCGCTCAGTTCGCTGGGGTAGGAGTCCGGCGGTCTCGCTCGGAAGAAACCGGGGTGGGGCGGGCTGCGCTTCTTCTAGACACTCCGGGGGACTTTGACCCAGCTCCTCCAGCAGCCAGAGGCGCCCCCACCGCAGGCTCGGCCCCCGCCCTGTCCGCGCAGCGGCAGTGCGGCCTCCCCGTGCGGCCTCTTTCTCTCGCTGTCTTCCCTTCCGCTTCTCAGGACCCTGTGGTCACACTGGGCCCACCTGGATGGCCTCCCTGTTTCAAGGTCAGCCCAACAGCAGCCCGACCCTTCGCCACGTAGCATGGCACACTCATGGTTCCGGGCCTCTGGACTGGGCCTCATTTGGGAAGGTGGAGCATTATTTTGCCCGCCACACAAAGCCACAAAGATTTACGCGAGTGCCAAGTAACAGCAGGAGGTTCCCCCCCCGCCGCCGCCCTCCCCCCCTACCCCCCCCCCACCGTCCCCCAGGATCGCCACCAGGGCCCACGTGTCCTGCCCAGAGGCTGCCTGGGTCTCCTGCTTCTTTGGAACCTCCCGGACTGCCTGCGGGCTGCTCGAGAGCTGCAGTGACTGAGGAGGCCCGGCAGCGCCCCTGGGCTCAGCAGCCTGCGGGCTGGGCTGGGTTTGCGCGTTGCTTAACAGTCTCATCTCTACTGCCCACAGCAGTCTCGGGCTGACCTGCCTGGGGCCGCAGGACATGTGAGTGACCCTCGGCAGGTGCCCGGGGCCGTGGCACCCTGATCACCCTGGAGGCCATCACTCAGCTCGGAGCCAGGCAGGGCGGGGCACTCCCTAGTTCTTTTTACCCCCAGTTTTTTGAAATCAGAGGATAATTACTTTACAGTAGTGTGATGGTTTTTGCCGTATATCAACGTGAATCGGCATTGGGTGTATATGTGTTCCTCCCTCCTGAACCCCCCGCCCTCCCTGCCCACCGCATCCTCCAGGTTGCCCCAGAGCGCCTGCTTTGGGTCCCCCCATCCTGCATCGAGCTCCCGCTGGCGGCCTATTTTACCTGTGGTAGTTCTTCCAGATCATCCCACCCCTCCTCCCGCCACGGTGTCTGAAAGGGCTGCGTCTCCTTTGCTGCCTTGCAAGCGCGCATACCCTGAAGAAAACCAGAGGTGAAAAGACCAGCGTGCCCCAGCGTGCACCGCAGCCCCGCTTACAGCAGCCGGGGCACGGACACAGGCTGGACGCCTGTCACCCGATGGACGGATAAGGGAGCTGTGCGTATACACAGTGGGATGTTACTCAGCTGCAGAAAGAATGCGTTTGAGCCACGAGTTCTTTGAAACCCATTTGGACCTAAGTCTTTGTCTTGGGGGAGCTTTGCCTGTTTTCCTAGGACGGCTCGGAAGAGTGGCCTCTCTGGCTCTGGCAGGAAAGAGTGAGGCTGGACTGGCTCCATGTTGGCCCCGACGGTGGAGGGAAGCCCCACTGCGCTGCGGGAGGCATGCAGCCCCTGGGCCGTCCTGCCTGACGCCCAGCTCCCGGGTCTCACCACCAGCCTCAAGCCAGAAGAGTCCAGAAACCTCCGTGTGGTCTCCCAGAGCAGGGCTGTCACCTGGGTGTGATTCTGCCCCCAGTGGACTTCTGCCGAGGTCTGGAGACGTCTGTGGTTGGGGCGGCTCGGGGTGGGTGACCACCTGGCCTGGGAGTGCTGCTTCGCATCCTTAGTGCCGGGCCGGCCCCCAGCCGCCAGTTCCCCACCCCTACCCTGAGCGTCCCTGCTGCCGTCCACAGTGCAGGGGCCCCACCGCGTGCTGAAGGCCCTGCCTCACTGCCTTTCTCCCCCGAAACGCAGCACAGCCTCTGTCCCCAGCGAGCAGTGTGGGGAGATCTGACTGCTGGCTTCCTGTTCAGCCAGCGAGGCTACGCATTGTTCAGCCAGCGCTGGAAATAAAACAAAACCCAGGAGCGACACCGGTCCCTGACAAAACGCTCCACAAGATCCCATCGGAGGGAGGGCCGCCACTGTGTTTTCACTGAGGGTGTGTGCTGGTCTCTTTCCCAACGTTCGGTTGACAGTGTAAATAGCCGGCCTGGCTGTAGCCCCACCTGAGCGGTAACTGCGTTTTCACCGTCACTGTGGGTCGGAACATGGCTCCTGCCTCTGTCAAAGGGCGTCTGCTCCCCGCTCCTGGCTCATCTCCTCTGACTCAGCTCATCACTTAGTTCTAAGAAAATCCTTCTTACAGTCACAGTGCCTTTTTCTCTCTTTGGCTGCACTGCTTGCCAGATCTTAGTTTTCTGACCAGGGATCGAGCCTGTGCTCTGGGGAACTGCGGAGTCCTAACGCACTGGACTGCGAGGGAAGCTCCACGATGCCTTTTAAAATAACTTCTTTCCTTTTGGACAATCTCATGCAAGAGAAAACTACTCTTTATGGGGTGAGTCCTTAGCTCTTCTTTTCCTTTTTAATCATTGAGGTGCCATTCACATCACGTCGTAGAATGAGCCGTTTCAAGGTGGACCCCTCGGTGGCCTTTGGTACGTTCAGGGTGTGTGTGGCCGCCCCTCTGTCTAGTCCCCAGACATTTGCGTGCCCCCAGGGACCCCTGCACCCACCGGCAGTCCCCGTGCCCGTCCCTGGCAGCTCCCTGTTTGGTTCTGTTATTGTGGGCTCACGTGTTCTGGACAGTTCATGCTCGTGAAATTGTGCAGTGTGCTTCTGAGACGGGCTCCCGTCCCTGAGCGTGTTTCTGAGGTTGTCAGTTCTTCACTTCTCTCTGCGTCTGAGCTCGTCATGTGGATGGACTGAATCTAGTTTTTAGTGTGTTTTTTTTGGACTACATCTTGTTTAGATAGAATGTGTCAGTCCATGCGCACGTGGGTTTCCACTTCCTGGCTCTTGTGAATCGTCGTCGGCTGCGCCAAGGATTCATGTACAAGATTTTGTGTGGATATATGTTTTCAATTATTTCACATTTCACCTCGGAGTGGGATTCGGGGTCAGGTGTCAATTACATGTTTAACTTTCTGAAGAACCAATCCTTGACTCTTAGGCGAAAGTGCTTCTCTTGACAAGAATGCGTCTCAGCTCACAGCCTCTGTAGCCCAGGGTCAGAGTGGCCACTGGGAGCTGTGAGCAAGCCTTTCTGGAGGTAGTGGGGCCTGGTACGACTCCAGTCTTCCAGAAGGTTCTGTCCGGCATGGACACGACGAGCTGTTTCTCGTGGGATAACTCGATATTGTGGATGCTGAATTCGACCCCGGGACAGGAGCTTCGTTTCACGCATGAAATTAGGAGAGGGGGGTCTCTGAGTCAGAGTCACCCCGTATCAGGAAGCTTTACAGTGCATAGTAAGAGTGGGCGTGGCAGGAGAAGGCAGCTTTAGGATCTCGGCTGCTTCTGTACCCATTTCCTCACCCTCTCTGTTTGTTTATGTGCTCATCTTTCTTATTTAAACTGTAGATTGTCTATAACATGAAGTTGGCGTTCACCCGCTTCTCTGTGTACAGGTCCGTGGCGTTAAGGCCACTCACACTGCTGTGTGACCATCAGCCCGTCCGTCTCCAGGACGTGTTCACCTTGCACAGCTGAGACTGTCTCGCTTAAACACTAGCCCCCTCCCCCCGCCCCCTCCCCCCCTCGTCTGCCCTGTCTCCGTGAACTTGGCCACTCTGGACGCCCATGTCCCTGGGCTCACACGGCATCTGTGCTTTTGTGTCTGGCCCCTCTCGCTCAGCGCTCTGTCCTCAGGTTCCTCCATCTCATACCCGTGCCGGGACCCCCTCCTTGGTAAGGTGCCTCGTGAGGCTGGGCGTTTCCTGACGGGTGTCGGGCGTGTTGGACTCACTCATGGTCTGGTGGTGTAGCTTGACCTGCGCAGGTGTGATGAAGCTAAGCACCGTCAGGAGGTCCTCCTGGACCGGGTGGGTCCCGATCCAGCAACTGGTGTCCTTTTAAGAGGAGAGTCTGGCGTGACATGAGGCAGAGGTGTCTGCAGGCCGAGGACTGTCAGGAGGCACCGGACGCCAGGTCGGCACCAAGGGATGGGTCATCTCTCTGAGCCCCTGGGTGGAACCAACGCTGCTGACCCTTGACCTTGGACTTCCTGCCTCCGCACAGAGAGGGTCGGTGTTTTCTGAGCCCCAGGCTGTGGGCCGGCCCTCCCGACATGCCTGCGTCCGGAGGCCGCGGTCATCCAGGCCCTCCTGCTTTCTCTGTGCTCTGCTCCGTGCTGGGAAGGCGGCTGCCCTCCACCGTCTGACCCCCTGCTAAGGGCCCCCCGGCTCTGCTGGCCCTGAGACACTCGGGGCTGAGCGAGCCCAGGGTCTAGACTGTGGAAGACAGCTGCCCTGTGACCAGAGCAAGGCTCGTGGACGGGCCCTTCCCTGCATGAAGACCTGCGAGGCCCCCTCGTCTGCGGTCTCTGGGGTTTTGTAGGCGGTGCCCACTGGTGGGTGCCCACAGCCCCACGGCCCTATTTCCTGTCTCTTCTCCTCTGTGACTCAGGGACCGCGAGGGGACCCGGCTGAGCTAGTGAAAGCCCTGGGCCCTCCCGGCTTAGAGGCCCTGGTTCCGGCGCTGTTTGCAGCCACCGCCGAAGGGCCTGCAGCTCAGGTCCGGGGAGTCCTGGGGGAGCTCCCTGTTCTCCCAAATGAAACAAGCTTCTAAGTGATCAACCGGACGGCTGCTCAGGCAGGAGAAGGTGAAAGGCCCCTGAACATCAGCAACATTCCTAACCAGAGCTTCTGCAAACATCAAGATCAAACAAGGAAAGTCTAAGAAACCGTCACAGCCGGAGGAGCAAGGGGACGGGACGCCTACACATCTTGTGCGGTCCTGGGACACCAAGGACAGGAGGCGAAACCAAAGACAGGGGAGTGTGAGCTCCAGTGAACAACGTGTCCATATCGCTTCATTCAAACACACCCCCCACACCGGTGTGATAATCAAGTTAATTGTGGGAGTAACTGGGTCCTGAATATTCATTGGAAGGACTGGCGATGAAGCTGAAACTCCAGTACTTTGGCCACTTGATGTGAAGAGCCAACTCACTGGAAAAGACCCTGATGCTGGGAAAGATTGAAGGCAAAAGGAGAAGGGGACGACAGAGGATGAGATGGCTGGATGGCATCACTGACTCGATGGACGTGAGTCTGAGCAAGCTCTGGGTGTTGGTGATGGACAGGGAGGCCTGGCGTGCTGTGGTCCATGGGGTCGCAAAGAGTCGGACTCGACTGAGCTCCTGAACGACAGGACGCTGGATGCTCTGTATACAGGACCTCTCTGCACTGTCTTCGCAATTTTTCTGTAAACTGAAGCTACTCTAAAATAAAAGTTTTACTTAAAATTTAAAAACAAATTAAAAAAATTTTTGATTTAAAAACAAATTCAGCAACCCAGACAGAATCACTGTCAGCACTGAAGTGTTTGCTCTCCATGCTAGTGACTCTCTGGACTTGCGTGTAAACGTTTGTGTTGTGTGAAGACTGACTTGCTTTTGCCCCCTAACTTCATGTTGTCTGGGTCTGCCCTGACGCCCGTGGAGGGGGCTGTCACCCAGTGGGTTTGGCTGAGCTGAGCTGCACAGTGCGGACAGCCGTCCTTTTATTTCGTGGCTGCCTGTTGATGGGCAGTCAGGTTTGTGCTCCTGGAGACTCAGAAATCCAACCCAGATGATGTAAACTCAGAGCAAATTCATTGTCTCCAGGACCTGGTTGTCCGGGACGGTCCATGGTCTTGAAATAAATTAATGGTAGGATTAACAGTAAGTTGCGCATTTTACTTCCCAGCACCTTTGACGTGAGTTAACATTCAGTGTTGTTTTCTGGCCATAACCTGGCTCCTTGGTCCTGGACCTTCCTCTGTGCTCTGCCCTCCTGGGCTCCCTGTGGGAGCGTCTGAGTCCTGGACCCCTGGGAGGGAGAGGGCCGGACAGCCCAGAGCCCGCCCAGACGGCCTGAGCTTTCGAACTTAAAACCAGCATGGCCCTCGAATCTCGGACCAGAACACATCTGTGTGTGGTTTAAGATTAAAAGGATGTTTCATAACAAGTGCTACCAGGAAGCAATATCCTATGTCTGGTATTATTACAATGGGCCTTTGCAAAAAAAAAAAAAAAGAGAGAGAGAGAAAAGAAACACCCGCAGAAAAATAGCTTGGATTTGGATGGAAGAATGAAGTCTCTGAAGCTGTTGGTGCCAGTGTCAATCTTGGGGTTAAAGAGATGCCGCTGGAAAAGGCTTTTCCCTTCCCTCCTCCCCTGCCCCCTCCCACCTTCCCCCGAATGTTTATCCAGCAGCCTCTGAGTGCTGGATAAACACTGAGAGCCTCTGAAGCCTCTGAGAGCCTCTGAAGTAACAGGTGCAGCAGGAACAAGACCTACAAGCTCTTGGTCCTCACGACTTCACTGGGGGGAAAGATGGACGTGAACAAATAAAATCAGGCTGTGGCCGCTCCTGTGCAGGAATTAAAGTGGGGGTGTGGCAGAGCGTGAGTGGGGGGACCTGGAAGGCCCCTCTGATGGGGGTCGTGCCGCTGAGTCCCGGGTGGCCCAGGGAGCAGCTACCAGTGGCAAGGACGGCTGTGTCCCAGGCGGAAGACGCAGCGTGCAAGGGCCCTGGGGCAGGGCGCGTCCTTAAGAGGAGGGCGGGTGGCGAGGATGGGCCTCGTAGGACCATAAGGCCATAGGGACCACGTATGGGCCGTAGGGACCACGTATGGGCCGTAGGGACCACGTATGGGCCGTAAGGACCATGAGGTGTGTGGAGACTTCCCTGGTGGTCCAGTGGTTAGGACTTCATGCTTCTGCTGCCAACGGCCTGGGTTCAATCCCTGGTCAGGGAACTAAGATCCTGAAAGCAGAGCAGCACGGCCGAAAAGAAAAAAAAGTCAGCCTTTCCAGGTTATCGTGAGGACCAGAGGGAGCCGTCACAGGGCGCTCAGTGCCTGACCTACTAGGCGGTGGGGGTGATTACTGGGGGAGCCGGGGGCCCCTCCACCAAGCGTGAGTTCCCAGGCGTGAGACATGGCTTCCCAGGGTCTCAGTTTCTCTCACCTGTCAAATGGGGTAATGCCGGCTTCTCTTAGAACCTCTGGGAGTCTCAGGTTCGCACCTGAACGTGTTGTGACTTCTGCAGTGCTTACGTTTCTCCGCTGTCTGGACAGGTTTTGTGACTCAGGGTTCCCCAAAAGTGGCTTCTGGCTCCTTGGTGTCTGAGGAAGCCCGTCCCAGGTGCAGAAGCTCCCATGCTTCGGCTCCTTCTGAGGGCTCCTGGCAAGTTGTGTGTGGTGGCGACTGTGCTGGGTCCGGAGGGACAAGGTGGCCTCCAGGGCTTGTCACCTCACTGCATCCTCTCGGGGGTCCTGAGGCTTCCTGGACTCGGGCCGGAAGGTGGTCCCTGGCCCCTGACCGTCTGAGGGCACAGCCCAGCTCCAGCTCTGGGAGGGTGGGGCCTGCCGGAGGCTCAGACCTTGCCCAGATGCCCCAGGGAACCGGGGTGGGGGCGCTCACGGAGGGCAAAGGCTGCACCCACATTGTGGGGCATCCGTCTGGGCTGCCGGGACCCAGAGCTGAGCTGAGTCACAGGGATGAGAACTTGGCCAGGTGTTTCTTGGGCCCCAGAGCATGTGGTGTGGGGGGTGGATGGGAGCAGGTGGAGGTCCCTGAGCATTGTGGCTGTACCTTAGGGCCGCCCTGAAGGTGACGGAGCTGCCCTGTGGCCATCGTGGCCGGAGCGAGTCCCTGGGGCAGCCACTGGACAGCCCTCCTGGTTCTGGGCTGGGAACCTGGGGCATTGCTCAGCCTGGTGACCCAAACACTCTGCCGTTTCTGGCCGCCACGTCCTGAGGACCTCCCTTCATGAATGGTCACTTGTGTTGGCTGAGAGGCCGTGTTCTCCTGTGTGTCTTCCTAAAGCAACACGTGGTAAGCTTTTCCTGGATGCTGGGTGCCAGGTGGTGCCCGTGTTAAAGAGCCTGCCTGGCAGTGCAGGAGACGTAAGAGACGCGGGTTTAATCCCTGGATCTAGAAGATCCCCTGGAGGGGGGCCTGGCAACCCACTCCAGTATTCTTGCCTGGAGAATCCCATGGACGGAGGAGCCTGGCAGGCTACAGTCCATGGGGTCACAGAGTCGGACACGGCTGAAGCGGACTGAGCATGCCCGGGTGTGTTTAGATGAGCAGGACCCAGCTAGGAGGAGAGAAGCCGTCAGCGCAGCAGAGGTCAAGGCCGTACCTGGGTGGGGACCGTGCTGGACGCCGTGGGCTCTAAGCTGGGCTGTGGGGTGGGTGGGCGCTGGAGCAGGTGCAGAGGAGGGAGAACGGGGTCTCAGCGTCCCCCCGCACCTGAGGAAAGGGTCTGAGGCTGGAGTCTCAGGCAGTGAGGACTGGGTTGTGTGGTGAGTGTTAGGAGGCCCTGATGAGCTGGGGGGTGGGGTTCCCCTGGGAGCTTCTGAGCTTGATGGGTGTGATGGGAGCTGGGCTTTCAGAAGCCAAGTGTGGAGGGAGGGAAGCAGGCCCTGGGATGCGGGGTCAAGGTCATGGTCATGAGTGGGCAGGGGCCTGGAGCGAGGGGGTGCCGGGCGAGGAGACCGGGCAGGCGGGCTTCTGAGTGACACCCCACCTTCTGTCTCACAGATGGCATCCACAGCGTGGTGGCGCTCTGCACCCTGCGGGTCACGGTCATCACGGACGACATGCTGACCAACAGCATCACCGTGCGCCTGGAGGACATGTCTCAGGAGAGGTTCCTGTCCCCGCTGCTGTCGCGCTTCGTGGAGGGCGTGGCCGCTGTGCTGTCCACTACCAAGGACGCCGTCTTCGTCTTCAACATCCAGAACGACACGGACGTGAGCGCCAACATCCTGAACGTGACCTTCTCGGCCTTGCTGCCCGGCGGCGTCCGGGACAAGTTCTTCCCGTCGGAGGACCTGCAGGAGCAGATCTACCTGAACCGGACGCTGCTGACGGCCGTGTCCACGCAGCGCGTGCTGCCCTTTGACGACAACATCTGCCTGCGGGAGCCGTGCGAGAACTACATGAAGTGCGTGTCGGTGCTCAAGTTCGACAGCTCGGCGCCCTTCATCAGCTCCCCCACCGTGCTCTTCCGGCCCATCCACCCGGTCAACGGGCTGCGGTGCCGCTGCCCGCCTGGCTTCACCGGCGACTACTGCGAGACGGAGATCGACCTGTGCTACTCCAGCCCCTGCGGCGCCCACGGCCGCTGCCGCAGCCGCGAGGGCGGCTACACCTGCGAGTGCCAGGAGGACTTCACAGGTAGGGGGCCCCCACTTCTCCCCCGGGGGGCTCGGGGGCGCGGGGAGGCCCCGGTCACCCGTGCTTCACACCAGGCTTCCAGCTCACAGGTCAGAGTGCCCGGCAGTTTCCTCCGTCCTCTCTCTTCCTCAGGGACGTGGTCAAAGGCTGGACCCTGAGCCCCCGGGTGTTGGCTCCGCTTCCTGACCACACTCCGGGGTCTCCACGGACCCCATGCCATTTAAGCCACCCTCTTAAGCATCTGCCTGCAATGTGGGAGACGTGGGTTCGATTCCTGGGTCGGGAAGGTCCCCTGGAGAAGGAAATGGCAACCCACTCCAGTACTCTTGCCTGGAAAATCCCATGGAAGGAGGAGCCTGGTAGGCTACGGTCCATGGGGTCGCAAAGAGTCAGACACGACTGAGCGACTTCATTTTCATTTTTCGCTTTCTTTGGAAGGACAGTAGGAAGAAGGTTGTGCAACCAGAGCCCACTGAAAATCTACCCGGATGAAATGACTTGTGTTTCGCTTAAGTGGCTTTACTTGTTTTTAAAGACTTTTTTTGATGTGGACCATTTTTAGTCTCCGTTGAGTTTGTTACAATAGTGCTTCAGTTTTGTGTTTTGCCTTTTTTGGCCACATGGCACGTAGGATCTTAGCTGCCCCCTACCCCGACCACAAGGGTCAAACCCACATCCCCTGCCTTGGAAGGCGGGGTCGTAACCACTGGACCACAAGGGAAGTCCCAAAGTGGCTTTGGATTTAAAGTAGTTCATCCCTGATTTCGAGTTTAAAGGTTATAGTGAAACAGCGCAGAGCCTCCCTGGTGGTCCAGTGGGTAAGACTCGGAGCTCCCAGTGCAGGGAGCCGGGCTCGACCCCTGGTCAGGGAACTAAGTCCCACGTGCTGCAACTAAAGACCCTGCGTGTTGCAGTAAAGGTCCAAGTAAATAAATATCTAAAAACTAAAACAGCGTAACTGGGATAGAAACAGTGAGCCACTGATCGCTGGGGTCTGGAAAGATGATGTTGGTTTTCTCGTGCCTCATTGTCACTGTAGAAGTTACTCGTCTTCTCTGCCTGCAAGACACGCTTCGCTTGAGACATCCTGGTTTGTCACCAAAATGAGTCTTTCTAAAGGCAGCCGATGGTTGTGTTTAAAAACAAAAATCCCGCTGAAAGCAGCCCAGAGAACATACGCTCTTGCTGGGGTCACGTGGAATCCAGTCGCCCATTCGAGAAACAAGTGTTCTGTGGCGGATGGTGACCGTCTGTCTTTCTGGAAAGTTCTCTGAGGTCAGGTGGGGCCTGACTCGGCCCGGAGGAGGCTCTGAGAGTCTTCCGTGGACCGTGTCCTCAGTGGGCGTGTTTGGTGTAGACAGTGGGGAGACCGTTTCTGCACACGTGGGGTGCGGCACAGATGGAGCCCAGGCCAGGGCTTACGGGCTGGCAGGTGTTTCCGGAGCAGGGAGAGTGTGAGCCTGGGGTGGGGACTCTGGGGACGGGAGGCGGGCAGGCCATGCTCTGCACCGAAGAGGGGGAGGGGGTGCCTGGCAGCCTGGGGAGCTGGCGTGCGCCCTGGCTTGCTGTGTCTGAGCCCAGCCTGGTTATAATCCGCTGGCACCTCTGCGCCAAGAAAGGCTCGACTGCCCACCGTGGTGCCCCTCAGCTGTCTGTGTCTGTCTGTCCGTCCATCTGTCATGTCCGGCTCTGCCCATCTCTTCTCCATGGTCTCCCAACTGTTAACTGTAAATTCCTGGCTACCCTGGGATCTGGTGATGAGCAGGGAAGGTAAAGGAGACCCCGGGGCCCAAGCCCACGCCCAAGTTGTCAGGGCTGTTGTCGTGCCCAGGAGCTGTGCCATGGACATGTGGGTGGGGGTCCACCCCTTCCTCCCACTCCCGCGCCACAGCATTGAGCTGGCATCTCGGCCTGTGCCAAAATCCCTGCCCAGTTGTGCCACATGGTCAGCCCTGCGCACAGTGGGGAGGTGTTCCCCGCCTCCCCGCCAAGCTGGGTGTCCCTGCGTACCCCCCCACCACACGGCCTGGATGGGGGGTGCGGCCACAATGACTCCTGAGTCCAGCGGAGAAGCCGCGGCCCCAGGCCCCTGGGACAGAGCCTGGTGCCCTCCAGGGAGCCAGCCAGTGAGGCCCTAGGCCTGTGGGACAGAGCCTGGTGCCCTCCGGGGAGCCAGCCAGTGAGGCCCTAGGCCTGTGGGACAGAGCCTGGTGCCCTCCAGGGAGCCAGCCAGTGAGGCCCCAGGCCCCTGGGACAGAGCCTGCTGCCCTCCAGGGAGCCATCCAGTGAGCAGCCGTTTGCTTGCTCAGTGAGCATTAGTTGAGTGTCTGCTGTATGCCGACCGATGCAGGCATCAGACCTGCTCCGCCCGGGGGGTGGGCCACCCAAGGTTGCCATGCAATCGGCCGTCTCCCTGGTGGAGACGTGTGACGGTAGGGGCCACGTTGGGGACACCCCAAGCACCCCCAGACTCTGGCGGCCTCATCTTGAAGCTGGCCAGTGTGGGGGGTGGTCTGTCCTAGGTGAGCAGACCAGCGTCGCCTCGTAGCCACAGCCGCAGACCTGGGCTCCAGAAATCCCAAATGTGAGCCTGGGGCCACGTCTGGGCAGGGTGAGCAGAGGCACTGGGGACTCCGTGGACCCTGGATCCTCCCCACAGAGGCCTGTTGGGTGGGAAGGACTTCCAGACTTCTCAAGTTCCGTTGTCATCGCCAGAGTCATTGCTAGAGAAATTATGCCCGGGAATGACCCGGCATGTCATCGCCGCTGAGAGGTCCTGATGGGCAGGGGCCTCATCCGAACGTCCTTGGTACTGAGTAGTCGTACGCGTTTTCCTCCGAGATAAGGCTGAGTCAGACCGATTACTTCTCCTCCGGCCCCCTTCCTCTCTTTCTTCCTCCCTCCCTTTGAAGCCCTGCTCTCTTGCTGGAGGTAATTGAGCCCATTTATTCCTGGTGAAAGCCACGCTGTCGTCACCAGCATTTTATTACTGGCTCCCGGGTAAGCCGAGCTCGGGCCTGGCGGGTGGGAAGCTGGAAGGGGCCCAAGGCCGCCAGAGGACCCTGGCTTCCTGTGTTGCCGGACGGGAGATGAGCTGGGTGAAGGAAGATATCAGTTAATTTCAGGAAAAGCTCATGAATTTGATGCTGGAAAAATACCCCGACGGCTCCCCGGTGTTTCTTCCGTCCCTTTTGGCCTCAAGGAAGTTCCAAGGCCGCCGGAGTGAGGACTCCCTGTCCTTGGAGGGAGAAGGCATCTCTCCTCCTCATAGCTCTGCATTGGGGCCTGGCTGGGGTCTGCAGGGGCCCCGCTCTGGAGGGAATGGGGACAGAGGGCCGCAGGCACTGAGGCTCCGCCTGGCGACCTCGCACGCCAGTCTCCTGGATTGCGGTCCCTGTCCGCTCCTGCCTGTGAAGAGCATGGGTTCTGGTTAAACTCCCCACGCACGGGGCCCGTCCCTCGCGCCTCCTCTCCTCCGCACCTGCCGTCTCTCTGTCATCGCTTCCCTCAGGTTCCAGCCCAGGGCTGTCCGTGCTCTGGGGAGGTTCCAGGAGGTCCCTGGCTTCCTGGAACAGTGACTCTCGATCTCCCTGGAAACTCCCTCTGTTTCCGTGTTGGCTGATGTGCTCTCGTTTTGGGTGTGAGCCACGTATTTCCACGACCCTCAGGAGGGCGGCGACCTGCAGATGGTACTTAGTGGGCCCTTCAGTGTGCTGTTCTGTTCCAGACGAGTCTGCCCCTTTATCCTGATCCTCCCAGCAGCTCCGTGGCCCCGGCCAAAAAATGGAGAGCCTGTGGTGCAGGACATTCAAGCGTCTCATCTAGAGGTTCCCTGTGGGGGAGATTCTGCCCCCAGGGGACACGTGACGACATCCCAGGACGGTTTGGTTGTCTTGGGGGTTGGGGTGCCCGTGGCTGGAGGCCAGGCGTGCTCCCAGCACACTCATGGGGCGTCTCCCACAGGGAATGGCCCTCCTGCAGAGAATGGTCCTCCCCGGAGTGTTCAAGGTGGCGGCAGGGGGCCTGCTCTAGAGCCGGGTGAGGGTGAGGCAGGATTTGAAGCTGGTGCTCTGGCTTCTGAGCTCAGGCTCGTCCACTCTGTGGACCCCTTGAGGGCGGGATGGCCGGGTTCACCTGTTCACCGAGTCCTTTTTCTTGCTTCATTGACATCTCAACCTCTGTTAAGAAGCACCTTTTGCATGCAGGGCGCTAAGGTTTACAAGTGAAGTGTGAAGGGTCTCTGAGCGGTGGCAGCAGGAGAATTATGCTGTGTCCCCCTGTTCCCGAAGTCAGTTCAGTCGCTCAGTCGTGTCCGACTCTTTGTGACCCCATGAATCGCAGCATACCAGGCCTTCCTATCCATCACCAACTCCCAGAGTTTACTTAAACTCATGTCCATTGAGTTGGTGATGCCATCCAGCCATCTCATCCTCTGTCCTCCCCTTCTTCTCCTGCCCTCAATCCCTCCCAGCATCAGAGTCTTTTCCAATGAGTCAGCTCTACCCATGAGGTGGCCAAAGTAGTGGAGTTTCAGCTTCAGCATCAGTCCTTCCAATGAACACTCAGGACCGATCTCCTTTAGGATGGACGGGGTTGATCTCCTTGCAGTCCACGGGACTCTCAAGAGTCTTACTCAGCACCTCAGTTCAGAAGCATCAGGGGGAGGCAAACTGCTCCTGCCCAGGGGGACTTGACACTGGGCTGGGCCATGGCAAGCCTCGGGCTGTGATTCTGAGCCTGGGTCCTGGTGCCCCTTGGTGTGTCGTTTCCCTAATTAAACAGCCTAATCGCTCCTCGCTGCCGTGGGGGAGACCGTGTCCACACAGGCTCTGCTCTACAAGGCCGGCCACAACCCCGTGAGGTGGAGACAGCTGTCACCCGGTTCAGGGACACCCAGATGCAGAGCTTGGTGGGGGGTGGGCGGACCTGGGGATCTCTTTCCTGAACACCGATTGCAGTGCCCGACCCAGCCTTCCCACCTGGCCTCCTCACCCTGGCTTCTCATTTCAGCCTGTTCAGGGCTCACAGTGGGTGCCCCCTGCCCAACCCCATGCTTCATATTTAACCTGAAACCAAGACTCCCACCCCTGCCCCTGCGATCTGCTCTTCACGAGTGCCCGGGGCAGGGGTGCGTGCCCAAAGGGTCACATGACCACTTGCGCTGGGTCCTATTGGTGCAGAGCTTCAGCCTCCCCCAGCGCCTCGGAGGCTGACCTCAGCCCAGCACACCGCCCCTTGCTGGCCTTCTAGAAGCAAGACTGGCTCCTCTCACCAGGGCAGGCAGGAGCTTTGAGGTCAGCTGGGAAGAAGGGCTTTCCCGGACCGCTCAGCCACCTGCATGTCGGGGGACGAGGGGAGGGTCCTATTTATCCCCCAGCCTCTGTGTTTAGACCCCGGGCCGCTCCTCTGGGTTCAGAGGGTTCAGCGAATAGTCCTGCTCTGTGCGTGAAGCACCCGGCTCTCCCTGGGCTCCCGACGTCCATGCTGCTGGGCCCTGTGTCGTCAAGGATGCACCCCAGCAGACTTAGCCTGGATTGGGGATCAGAGGGTCAGGGGCCACTTAGGACAGTCTCAGTGGTTCTGGGTTTGAGCTTTTTCCCAACTACCCCAGGGGGGACGTCCCAGTTGTCCTATGGGGGGCCCTTCTGGGACTCTGACTGTCCCTCAGAGTGACCTCCCCCAGGCTAGGGGCCTGGACTGTCCCTCAGGGTGACCTCCCCCAGGCTGGGGGCCTGGACTGTCCCTCAGGATCACCTCCCCCAGGCTGGGGACCTGGACTGTCCCTCAGGGTGACCTCCCCCAGGCTGGGGACCTGGACTGTCCCTCAGGGTGACCTGCCCCAGGCTGGGGACCTGGACTGTCCCCCAGGGTGACCTCCCCAGGGCCAGGGTATTTTGTGTTAGGTTCAAGGCTAGAGAAACTTTTAATACGAAAATTGAATCACCTTTTCTGTTCATGGGGAAAACACTGAAATCAGTTCTGGCGCTTCTCTGGTTCTGCTGTGAAAAATGACGCTTAGCCCGCCTCTGAGTGTTCTCTTGGCGTCTCTCATCACCATAACAGTATCTCGGCGCTCCTGGGGCGCGCCGACCCTCCGCCCTCGTGTTGGACGGAAGGCGCTTCGTGCGTCTGAGCTGCGCTGCCCTCCTGTGGGGTGACGGCCACGTGACGCAAGAGAAAGAAGTTTGCCGCACTCACTGCCGTTTACTGGATTAAAGCTCCTTTTGGAAGAGTTTGCCGTCAAGTCGAGTTTAGTCCTTAAACCCGAGAGTTAATTATCATTCGAAATGAAAATCATTATCTGGCCTATAATTAAAATCTCAAATAAAGCAGAGACAGAATCCTTCCTTAGGAAGATGTGCTTTCCAGATACTCAGGATTACTCTAGTTTTCTCTCTTTGTAGCATCTACAGCTTCCTGGTTGGGGACAGCCAGCATTTCTCGAGTGTGTTATCGTAAAGCTGGGGAATTATTGCACTTCTGGGAGACTTTGTTTTCCATTAAAATCATATTCGAGGCATTGCGGTGAGGATAAATTTGGCCAGAGAGCTCCTTTTCTCTTCCATGGAATTCTTCTCCCCAAAGCTGGGACTTTCGGCACACAGCATTAGCGTCCTCCTCGCCGGTCGGGGTATCCATGCACAGCCAGACCGTCTCTGGGGAGAAGGATGGTCCTCGGGGTCTTGTTAGCTCCCCGGGCCTGCTGTCACAGGGCCACACACTGGGTGGTTTAAAGTAACAGAAATTTATTCTTCTGGAGGCTGAACGTCCAAAATCAAGGAGTTGGTGGGGACTTGCTCCGGGGGACAGTCCTTCCAGCCGCTCCTTAGCTTCTGGTGGCCCAGGTGGTCCTTGGCTTACAGCTCCGTCCATCTCTGTCTTCATGGGGCCTCCCCCCACCCCACCCTGGGGGCCTCTGTCCCCTTGTCCAGACTTCCCTCATCTTAAAAGGACACCAGTCATTGGACTGATGCTGACGCTCCAATACTCTGGCCGCCTGATGGGAAGAGCCAAGTCATTAGAAAAGACCCTGATGCTGGGAAAGACTGGGGGCAGGAGGAGAAGGGGATGACAGAGGCTGAGATGGTTGGATGGCATCACTGACTCAGTGGACAGGAGTTTGAGCAAGCTCTGGGAGTTGGCAGTGTACAGGGAAGCCTGGTGTGCTGCAGTCCACGGGGTTGGGCATGACTGAGTGACTAAACTGAATTGAACTGAGTCATGAGACCAGGGCCTTCATCAATCCCGTATAATCTCACTTAAACTTGATCAGTCCCTGGAGAAGGAAATGGCAACCCGCTCCAGTATTCTAGCCTGGGAAATCTCATGGACAGAGGAGCCTGGTGGGCTACAATCCATGAGGTCACAAAAAGTCAGACACGACTGAGCAATTAAATAACAACAACTTGATTCCATCTACAAGAACATATTTGAAGACTAATTCCCGAAACCAGGGATTAGGCCTTAAACGTAAGGTCTGGGAAGTGGAGGGGCGCTGTTCCACCGGCCTCAGGGCTTCTGGGGGTTGGTGTGATGGCCACTGCTTGTCAACCTGTTTGTCCAACAGCTGCTGGGCCAGAGGACACTCAGACAGGCCTCTGTGGTTTACTTTTTTTTTAGACACCAGCCAGCTTCCAGGTGGGCTGGTGAGCTGGGCGCAGGGCCTGAGTTGTTGAGAAACAGAGGTTGGTACTGAGGTGTCCGACCGCAGTGAGCGAAGCAGCCTGAGGTCATGCGGGCGGAGCCTCCCTGGGCCGTCCCGCCTGCTGTCCCAGGGGAGACGGGGCTCCTTGGCCGGGTCCTGCCAGGGTCTTCCCTGCATACGCGCAGGCTGTATCGGGTGTGCGTGCTTCTGCAGAAAGACCTGGAAGGCGGGCTCCACAGGAGCCTCCCCCCAGCTCATGTCCTGCAGCTGCTGTGATAAAGTCCCACACACACAGGGCTTAAACTGCGTGGGTTTCTTCTAGAGCTCCTGGGGGCCCTGGGGAGCCCCCTCTGGGTCCGGCTTCTGGGCGCTGCCTGCTCTGCGTGACTGGTGACGTTTCTTCCCCTCACCCCAGCCTCCGCCTCTGTTGGCACCGCTTCCCCGCCGACCCCCAACCCTCAGGACCCTGGTGATTACCTTGGGCCCCTGGGGATCCAGCCAGCCTCCCAGCATCGAGTCTCAGGGTCCCTACCTGACCCATACCTGCCCAGTGCCTTTTGTGGGGTGAGGGCACATGCCCACAGGCTCCAGCGGGTAGGGTGGGGGCCTCTGGGGCTCTGTACTCCCCCACCCATGCCCGGACCCCCGGGCGCTCACTTGGTGCTTGTGTGAGGATGCGTACGCGAGGCCTTTGCCGTGAGCGCTGACGTAGGGGGTGGAGGGTCCCCTCTGTTTCTCTGGAGGCACCTCATGGACTGAGAGCCGCCCGCAAGAGTTGCTGGGAGTCCAGTCTGAGCCCCTGACCCAAGAGGGGCCACCCCGGACGTCCCCACAGAGAGCGGTCTCTGCTCACGCAGCTGCCCGTTGCCCACCCCTGAGCCCTTCCCCTGGTGTGGACAGACTGACATCTCCCCGGACCAGAGGCCTGCGGGGCTGGGGTGGCGGGTGGCTTCTCTGCTGGGTGGCCGGCGCAGCTGAGGAGGCTGTGTGTGTCAGCCAGGGCAGCGCAGCAGTCCTGACTCCAAGCAGCGACTAAGGACTGTGAGTTCTTGTCTCAGGACGTGACTCTGTCCCCAGACACTGTCCCCGCTCTTCCTGGCATCAGGAGGGAAGGGGAACCTGAACCACCGGGGGCTCAGCCGCTGCTCCGCGCCGTGATTAAGGTTTTAGTGAGCATTGCGGCCGAGTTTGGACACGTCGCTCTTCCAAAGTTGGCACGATCTCCCCACAAACTGATAACCTGTTGGGCACGCCCCTTTCCGGCTTGGCCACCATGGCTGCGGGGTTAATTTCCACTGACAGGATCTTTTCCGTGGTTACTGGGGACCCCCAGCCTGGCCTCCAGGCCTCTCCCCTCACCCCTACACAGCAGTCTGGGGCCAAGCTCTGCACCTCCATCTCCCCCAGGGCACGGGGTCTCTGCCACCCCTCCCGCACAAGCCCATCCTCTCTGTGAGACCATCCCGGGCCCGCCCGTGTCCCCGCCTTCAGAGGTGCCCATGTCATTAGAACTGAACCGTGGCCTGAGTCTGAAATGCTTTCCTGGGGCTGGTCCCCAGGACGTTGCAGGACAGATTCCCCGGCCACAGGCTGGCCATCCCTGGGGCTCCAAAGTGGGGACCTCTGGTCTCTGGAGAGAGGCCTGCAGAGGCCCAGGAGGGCACGGGGAGCCCTGGGCAGCCCTACCGTCAGCCCACAGGGCAGCATGAACCTGCCTCCCAGCAGGCCCCAGGGGATGTTGGCGGGGGCCAGTCTGCCTGGGGTGGGACCCTCCGCCTGGCTCTGCCTCACCCTGAGCCCCCAGTTTCCTGAGCCCACAGCCCTGGCTGGGGAGGGCCCTGCCTCTGCTGTCGGGCGTGGAAGCGCCTTGGTGAGGAGCCAGGATGCGGTTCTGTGTGCTCAGGCTCTGGTGGTCGGCTCAGTGGCCCTGCCACTGGTCACCAGGTGCACCTTGCCTGGGGCCCTGCGTGTTCATTTGGCGCCTCCTGGGTCCTTAGTGGCTGCCTGCCGGGCACTACGAGGGCCTGGGGGACACGCAGCACTTTCTCTTCCGCATCCCTGGGTCTCCTGAGGTTTCTGGAGATGCTGAAAGGTGTCAGGAGCGCTGCTTTCTTCTGGGATTGTGCCCAGGAGGAGACTTCTGCTGAGTCAGGCTGGCCTCTGTGGTGTGTTTAGGATTCATCATGGTTTCCCACGGCTGCAGGAATTGAAGACCACAGACTGGGGGGGGCCGACACAGCAGAAATTCATCCTTTCACGGATCCAGAAGCCAGCACTCTGAGATCAGGGTGTGGGCGGGGCCGCCTCCCTCTGCAGGCGCTGGGGGCCTGGGGCGCGTCCATTTGCCTCCCCCAGCTGCGGTGGGCTCAAGCTCCCTGGGCTTGTGGCCGCAGCGGCCTCTGCCCCATCCTCACATGGGCTGCAAACCCCAGCTGCGCCTCTTTCACGACTGCAGAGGGCCCTTCCGGGTAGCGAGCAGGCCTCATCTCCAGATGCTCATTTTAATCCCGTCTTGCGCCACGTGGCATGACGCTTACTTGTCTGCCACGTGGGGTGGTGTTCACGGGTGCTGGGGAGCAGGCAGTGGACACATCTCTCAGGAGCCACCGTTTAGCTGACCTCAAGGTTGGCTATTTTCTGTTCGACCACCCCCAGAGGACATCAGGGGGTAGGGAGAGCACCCGTTTTCTGAACAGAGGGGTCCCCAAGTGTGGCTGTGGGCTGGGCCGTCAGTGCACCAGGAGCTTGGAAAGCACAGTGACTTTTCAGGTTCTCCGGGTTCCAGCCCCTCGGGTGTGTAGGTGACTCTTGACTCACAGCCAGGAGCTGTGGATGAGCTGGAATCGTTTTTCTTTGCTGCTGGAATGCATTTTTTTAATTTATATTTTTAAAAATGGGTGTGCCAGGGTTCTGGGAATTTGCTTCAAAGACAGTAGTGAAGTCAGCCCAAGGCCCAGCCCAGGACAGGCCTGCAGTGGTCTGGGCTTCCGGTCCCCCTCCCGCTGGGGGAGGGGGGCAGGTGTCTGGCCTCTGGGAGGCCTTTCCCAGCTGCCTTGCCCCATGGGGGAGGAGCCTCAGGGGCCGGGCCAGGAGATAAGACAGTCCAGCAGCCCTGAAACTCAGAGTGGGAGGGGAGAGCCTGGAAGGGGGCTAGGGGCGGGGAGCAGGGCTCTGGGGCGCGAGAGGTGGACAGCGAGCACCTCCAGTGTCAGGAAGCCAGTTCACAGCAGGTGCCACATGACAGCCCCACGTGCCAGGTGTGCAGCTCAGAGCTTCACGGCATCAACCCATCTTACCTGTACCCTGGCCTCTGAGGGGCTTCGATAGTTCTGGGGCTAGAGACAGAGCTCCTGCCTTCGGTGAGGGGGTGGGTTTCCAGCCGGGGAAACTGAGCAGGTCAGGAGCCTGCTTGGGACGCCTCTGTCCCCCGCAGCGGTCTGCGGGGGCTGGCTGGGAGGAAGGCAGGGTGGATGGGCCGATTTTCTCAGGGTTTAACCTTTGCAGGACCCTGCCCTTGTCTCTGCTTCCGCTGCTGAAGGTGCCCGTGTGAGCAGGGTGTGTGGCTTACCGCGGGGTCTGGTTCTTTAGTTCACAGCCCTGAGCTGCTGCTTAGGACCAGGAGGCAGCTATCTCTTTATCGAAAAGCTGGCAGCCTCAAGCCTCTGCTCGCCCTTCCCCTCCTGGGGCCTGTCCTGCCCTCCTTCAGGGCCCCAGGGGTTCGGCCTGGCTATGCCGCCCCTCCTGCCGGCCCCCAGCCCCTCGCCTCCCCTCTCCCCATCGGGGCAGCCCCAGCCCTTCTGAAGTGCCTCTTGGTGGGACCACATTCACATCAGCATCTCCTGGTTCCTGCCCTGCCCCTCGGCTCCCAGGCCTGCCGTGACGGTCACACACACGTGCACATGCCCCACATCACATATACACACCACACATGCACATGACACACACACACTACATGTACACACACGCATACCACATAATAGACACGTCGCACAATACACACACACACACACACACACACACACACCCAACATCACATATACATACCACACACAGACACATTACACATACATGCCACACACATCACATAATGGACACACAGAGATCACAGAACACACACACATTACATATACACGCCACATACAGACACATTACACACACGCGTGCGCACACTACATGTACACACACACACACCACGTAATAGACACATCACACAGTACACACACACACACCCCATATCCCATATACACACCACACACGCACATTACACACACACACACACACACTACATATACACACACGCCACATAATAGACACATCACACAATACACACACACACACACACCCAACATCACATATACACACCGCACACAGACACATTACACATACATGCCACACACATCACATACACACACACATCACATAATAGACACACAGAGATCACAGAACACACACCCAACATCACATATACCTGCCACATACAGACACACACACACACTACATATACACACACGCACACCCCATATCCCATACACACACCACACACGCACATTACACACACACACTACATATACACACACATCACAGACACACAGAGATCACAGAACACACACACACTTTACATATACATGCCACACACATGTCACAGATATACACACATGCACATCACATAATAGACACACAAATCACACAATACACACCCACATTATACGTACATGCCACACACACCACATATACACACATGCACACCACAGAATGCACACACATGCACTCACACGCCCGCATTACATGTACATGCCGCACGCATCACACACGCGTACACCACATACACACACATGCACACACACCCACATTACACGCCCACGCAGAGCTGGACACGACTGAGCACGCACACACTGACAGACCCTCTGCTGGGCCTGTTTCCCGCCTGTGAAATGGGGGCGTGTCGGAGCTCCCACACCCGGGGCTGTGAGGCTCCCCTGCCCCCGTCACCCTAAGCTGTCAGCGCAGCTGCCTTGCACATGAGCCCACTTCAGCTCGGCGCATCTGGGGCTTCTCTGAAGGACGTAAGGCCCTCCAACCTGGGGTCTGTGGTTCTGGCACTTCGGGCTGGGGTCCGGGCAAGCAGTGTCCCTCAGCCCCCAGTCAAGCCTGGGCAGGACAGGCATCCAGTGATGGGGATGCGTGTGAGGCCATTGCAGCCAGAGGGGCCTCAGCTTTTGCAGCTAAGAATGCCTCTTTAGGGGTGGGGGGGTCCCACAGTGGTCCCTGTGGGATTGTGCCCTTGCCGCCGTGAGCAGGAGGCTGGGCCCCGGGCCCTGTGGGCAGGGGTCGCGGTGCTGCGTGCAGTATGGAGCACGGCTGTGGGTCTGCTCGGGTGAGCCTGATCCTTGTTGTGGGGTGAGGCTGGCAGTCATAGTGGGCGGGGGCTGCACAGGAGCAGCGCAGGGGGCTTCCCCAGGGTTAGGGTGACTTGGAGCAAGCATATGAGCCCAAGCAGGGCACTGGGACGCTTGAAACAAATTTGGAAATCCAAATTTATTTTAAAGGAGAATTCCTAGAAGAGGAAAACTGAAGTTAAATCTTGATAAGCAAGCGTAACTGAAAACACTCATCACAGTAAAATAGTGTCTCTTGTAAGAGATATATATCTATATCTATATATATATATATATATGAATTAAAGATAGAGAGCTCACTGAATTTGGTCCAAGTTATTTGCCTGAAGTAAGATGATGATGTTGAAACTGAAACTTCAATACTTTGGCCACCTGATGCGAAGAACTGACTCATTAGAAAAGACCCTGATGCTGGGAAAGATTGAAGGCAAGAGGAGAAGGGGACGACAGAGGATGAGATGGTTGGGTGGCATCACCGACTCAATGGACATGGGTTTGAGCAAGCTCTGGGAGATGGTGATGAACAGGGCGGCCTGGCGTGCTGCTGTCCATGGGGTCGCAAAGAGTCGGACACGACTGAGCGACTGAACTGAACTGAACTGAACACGATTTTAAGAATTAAAAGCCATCACATCACCTCTCTCCCCACCTCTGAGTTCTGTTCTGCCACGCCGGCTGCCACACCATGGACACCTGGGCTTTCCCCTCGGGGCTGGCTGCTGGGATCTGCCAGGTCACCACTGTATAGAGGATGCAGTTAAGGAGACACAGAAGTGGGTTCCTGTGTGGTTTGAACAAGTCAGCGGGAATGTCTGCCTTGGGAAGTACCCTGTTCAGGTGCCCACAGAGCCTTGGGGTTGGCCTGGGTCTCACCCCTGGGACCCTTTACAGGGAGCCCTGTTCATCTGGCATGCTTAGAGTTCTCACTGCCTTTTTTATTTTAAAAAAGTCATGTTTATCTGTAGAATTAATTCTTCATTCATGACATCAGCATCTTTCCGACATCATTTGAATCAAAGGTGAATTTTGCAAGGTTCGTAATTCTGTACGAGCTGTCGTCATCAGCTTGCACGTGGGGAAGTCCTGGCGTTTTATGACTTCATCTCACAGGCATTCGTCCAGTACCGGGCATTTGCCAGGCACCCTCTGTGTGCTGGGCATTCTCAGACTTAACCCTCAGACAGGCGGTGCCCCTCCCCCACAGTCTGGGGAGATGGAGGGTGAGGGACAGTCATGCTGAGTGTCACCCTGGGGCTGGGACGGGCTGAGATGGAGAGTTCTGGGCCCATCAGAGTTTGACCTGGGCACCTGGCCCTGCCTAGGTGGGTGAAACCTCCAGAGGGATGTGGGCGCCTGAAGTGGAGCTGCGTGTGGCACCCGAGAGTCCTCTGCAGAGGCCAGAGAGGGCATGCCAGGCCAGAGAAGACGGTGTCCACGGGGTGATCCTGATAGCAGTGAGCGTGTGTGAGTGTGTACAGGGGACGAATGCCAGGCCCACAGAAGGTGGTATCCACGGGGTGATCCTGATAGCAGTGAGCGTGTGTGTGTATGGGGGATGCCAGGCCCACAGAAGGCGGTGTCCGCGGGGTGATCCTGATAGCAGTGAGCGTGTGTGAGTGTGTACGTGGGATCCCAGGCCCAGAGAAGGCGGTGTCCACGGGATGATTGCTGATAGCATTGAGTGTGTGTGAGTGTGTTCGGGGTCTCCTCCATTAGCCTGGTGAGTCCCCCGGCCGCCCTTCAAGGAGGGCGACCGTGAGGCCAGCCTGGGAGGTGGGGAGCTGGTGTCGACTGTGCGGGTGTGTGTCTGGCGCCCCGAGGCGGAGGGTCTCTGTGGAGCAGCAGGACTGATGGGAGCCAGGCGGGCTTTCTGGAAAGCTCCCCTGGGTGTTCTGTGGCGAGCCGGCAGATCTGTGAGGCGCTGAGCTGCTGGGGGGAGCCCAGGGACCAGGCGTGGTCGCGGTGGTTGTGCAGATCAGGCTGGTTTAGACTGGGGTGAGACCAATGGTGGAGGCGAGTGACTCGGGCCCTGGGGTGACCCGGGCCCTGGGGGTGGCTCGGATCCTGGGGGTGGCTTGGGCCCTGGGGGTGACCCGGATCCTGGGGGTGACCCAGGCCCTGGGGGTGCCCCGGGATCCTGGGGGTGGCTCGGGCCCTGAGGGTGGCTCGGGCCCTGGGGGTGGCTCGGGCCCTGGGGTGACTGGGATCCTGGGGGTGACTGGGATCCTGGGGGTGACCCGGGCCCTGGGGGTGACCCGGGCCCTGGGGGTGACTCGGCCCCTGGGGGTGGCTCGGGCCCTGGGGTGACCCGGGCCCTGGGGGTGACTGGGATCCTGGGGGTGACTCGGGCCCTGGGGGTGACTGGGATCCTGGGGGTGACTCGGGCCCTGGGGGTGACTGGGATCCTGGGGATGACTCGGGCCCTGGGGGTGGGTGATTTGGGCCCTGGGGGTGGGTGATTTGGGCCCTGGGGTGACCCGGGCCCTGGGGTGGCTCAGATCCGGGGTGACTGGGATCCTGGGAGTGCACTGGTGGGGACAAGGGAGGAGGGGCGAGTGGCTCCAGGGCTCTTGGCCCCCTTCTTCCGTGGTGGCTGCAGGACCCTCCCCGGGTGGGGAACCCGGAGAATGGACTTGGTTTGGGGAGACAGGTCTGAGGTCTGGGTTTGTGGGGAAGAGAATGGGAGGAGCAGGTGGGTAGGTGTGGGCCCAGAGAAGGGGCCCGAAGCGTGGCCATGGAGCTGCGGAGCTGGCCCCTCGCTGGCCGGCTGGGGAGGCCGGGAAGAGCATCCTGGGGGGCAGGGAAGCCAGAGCCAATGAGTCACCAGGTCCCCGAGAAACCGGGATCGCAGCCCTGCAGGCTCGGGCCCGGCCCCTTGAGGCCAGTGTTTACCGGGAGAGCAGTTTTAGGGTGGGTGCAGAGGCCACCAAGGGGGCTGGATAGTGTCCCCCCAGGTTCACGTGCGGAACCTCAGAATGTTGGAAGCAGGGTCTCTCCAGATGTAATCAGTGAGGCTCCCAGTGATTAGTGAACATCGTCCCGGACTCGGGGTCCATCTGAACCCAGTGACTGGAGTCCTTGTAAGAGAGAGGATGGGGAGACGAGACGCAGGAAAGATAGCCATGTGACCACAGATGAGGGATGAGGAGGCCACAAGCCCGGGAACACAGGTGGAGGAGGGGGCCTGACAGCCGGGGGAGGCAGGAAGGAGCCCCCTGGAGCCTACAGAGGGGGGTGGCCCTCCTGACACCCCCAGATCTACGAGAGAATTCGTTTTTGTTCCCTTTAAGCCCTCTGCTTTGCCGTACTTGTCACAGCAGACCCAGGAAACAAATACGACTACCTATGAGAAAAGAAAAACCTTTTGTGCTTAAAACAAATAATTTCTCGGCGACTGAGCTTTATTTGCAGTTGATTTAAACTTGCATGATGGGTTAAGCAGAGGAGCAGAGGAACCCCGCAAGGCAGCACGCCCTTTCCGCGGCACGGCGGAGGCCCTGCAGCAGCGGGCTGAGCGGCTGCGGGGCGCGGGCAGCACATGTCCTGCTGGGCCGTCCTCCCGTCCCCGGGGCTGCCTGCGGACCCAGGCTTCCCGGCAGCCACTGGAAAACCGCCCGTGAGCAGGAGTACGGCGGGCAGAGTCAAATGCAGGTCTCAGAACTGAATGGAGGGCACCCTCACTCTCTCTGAGCAGGGCCGTCCTTCTCTGGGCCCAGGCAGCTGGGAGCCCATCGCGGGAGCCCCTGGATCTTGGATGGAGGTGGAGGGATCCAGACTTCCAGCCGGCTCGAGGGCAGAGCCCATGAGCCGCCGCCGTGGCCTTGGTGGGGGCGGGGGCTGCGCTTGCCTCCCGGTGACATTGACCACTGGGGCCGAGCCCAGCCCGGCAAGGTTCCGGACGCCGAGGGAGGGCGGGGCGCCGTGGGGAGGGCCGGCCAAGCCCCCCTTTGTTTGCCGTCACGGCTTAGGGAGCCCGGCCCGCCCTGGCCTCTCACTGTAGCTTTATTACTTCAGAACACGTCGTGCTTGGCCCTCGACCCGCCAAGTCGGGACTTGGAGAGCAAACAGTCCCAGACATCACATGGATTTTAAAAGGAGAGATTAGAGAATCTGAAGTGAACGAAAAACAAATACACCTTCAGCTAAGCATTTACAATTAATGAATAGAATTGAAGGCTGCGAGCCGCCCACCTGGGAAGGGGCCAGGTGGGCCCCTTAGTGTGAGTGTGTGAGTGTGGGTATGTGTGTGTGGGTGTGTGTGTGTGCGTGTGTGTGCATGTGTGTACGTGTGTGGCTGAGGGCAGATGTGAGGGTGTGAATGCGTTTATGGGTGTGCATGCTTGTGAATACTGAGCGTGTGTGACAGTGTGAGTGTGTCAGCAGCGTGTGGCTGGGTGTGAGTGAGGGCGCGTGTGTGTGCACGGCCTGCCAGGAGTCCATGGCGGGCGGGGTGGGGCGCCCTGGTGACCCCGGAGCCGGTGGGGAGACCAGAGGGTCAGCCCCGATGGTGGAGCCTGGAGCGGGGTGTGCGGCCGGGTGGGCCTCTCCTTTCAGAGCAGCGCGTGAAACCTCTCCTCACAAGTTGTTCGGGGGCAGCTGCCTGCTAGGGGAGAGCAGGTGGGTGTCCTGGGTGGGCCTGTGGTCTCTCCCTTCCCTGCCTGGTAGGAGGAAGGGGATGGGAAAAAACCCCGCCTGACCCTGCCAGGCCCTGGGGGTGGGCACAGCCCTGGGGGTGGGCTGGGCCCGGGGCCCTGGCCTGGTGGTCCGTGTGCGGTTATGAACTTCAGTAAGAGCTCAGCAGTTGAGGCTCTCCTCCCTGTGTCCGAGGGGCTCAGGCTGGGCCACCTCCGCTGAGCAAGTTGTGTGTCCTCAGCTGTCGCAACCTGGGGAGGAAGATACTCCCGAGAAGGAGAGGAAATTCAGATTTCCCTGGTGGCCGGCTTGCTTTGGAGGATCGTCACGCTAATTACAGATCAGTTTCACCTGTTCCTCAAAAATAGGCTCTTGTGAAGCGTTCCCTCTCGGGTGACGGGTGGAGTTTTCTTACACCCGTCAATTACTGAGCTCTCGAAAATCAGCTCGGTCGGAGGTCGGCCTCCCCGAGAAACAGACCCCGAGGCCCGAGATCCGCCTTCCCAGGAGCCACGCCTGGGCAGGGGCCGGGGACGGGGGCTCATGGGGCTGCCCAGAGGAGAGGCTGGGCTGCAGCAGTGTGGCAGCAGAGGCCTCTGTGACCCCACGTCTCAGCTCTGGCGCTGCGGTGCAGAGGAGGCTGCCCTGGGCCATGGGGCTGGGCTTCCCCACCTCCCTGTCGAGCTGTTGCTGGCTGTGAGCTGCCCCCGTGGGGGCCGTGCAGCTGTGGTTGAGAGATTTCGGGGGGAGGGTCTGAGGCCAGGGTCGCAGCTGTGAGCGGTTGTCACCCAGCACTCCAGAGCCTCTGTCCTGGCGGGGCACGTGGGCTACACACAGCACCCACTCTCCACTATATCCAAGAATTAATGATCGGGACTTCCCTCGGGGTCCAGTGGGTAAGAATCCACCTTGCAATTCAGGGCATGCAGGTTTGATCTCTGACTGGGGAGCTAAGACCCCACATGCTACGGAGCAGCTCAGCCCACTCACCACAACGAGAGAGTCCTTGCGCGGCAAAGAAAGATCCTGAATTGACACAACGAAATGTCGTGTGCTGCAACCGAGACCCGGCGCCGCCAAGGTTTAAAAAGCTGATGATATATTTTCATAGCACTACCCGGTTTGTTCACATTCCCAATTGACTCAGTAGAATTCGGGCAGATGTTGAACCTCAGCAACAATTAATGCAAATAAAACACCTTGGAGGTTCATTTGTCAGAAATATAAAATATTTTACAGACTGATGGCCACCCTCAGTCTGGTGAGGATGTCTGAGTCTGTGCATCCTTTCGTGGAGGGCAGTTTGGAAATACTTATCAAGCGTGCACCTTGATTCACCACTTTCAGGAATTTTCTCTGGAGAGAGATTCTTAAAACACAACAAGGACGTGTATCAGAAAGTTATACGGGGCCTCCTCGGTGGCTCAGTGGTGAAGGATCCGCCGACCCAGGCAGGAGGCACGGGTGTGATCCCTGGTCCGGGAGGCCCCCACATGCCGTGGGGCAGCAGGGCCTGTACCCCGCGACTCCCGAGCCTGTACTCCAGGGTCTGCGCTCCGCAGAGGGAGAAGCCACTGAAGTGAGAAGCCTGGGGACCACGACTGGAGAAAACTCTCGCAGCAGCGAAGACCCAGCGCAGCCGGAGACAAACGATTAATCATTTAAGAAGCGGTCTGCAGTAAAAGCAAGTCATAAGCAGCCTACCTGTCCATCAGCAGTAGAAGGAGACACATCAGTGATTTAGGTTCTGATGGGGTCCTGTGATGGAATACTGTGCAGCCACTGGGAAGAAAGAGGAGAAGCTCTGAGGCCCACAGGGAGGGTCTCCGCGCTACCCCTGGCCCTGAGCCCACATGCGGGTGCAGGGCACCCCGCAATCCTGTCTCCTCCGGTGGGACCTGCAAGAGACTGAAGACTTTCCAGGCCTCACTGTTTACATGGTGACTTTCCTTAGTGTGTGAATGAAATACTCTTAGTTTAGAGTGTATGCATTAAGGGACTTCCCGGTGGCGCGGTGGCTAGGACGCCACGCTTCCACTGTGAGGGGCGTGGGTTCGATCCCTGGTTGAGGAACTAAGATCCCACATGCTGAGCGGCATGGCCAAAAAATTATTTTAAATGCTTTCATTTAAAACTCAGTACCTGGTGAGATACAGATGAGAGCTGGGGAATTTCCGGTTGTCGGAAGCTCCTGTTGGTCTGCGGGTCTGTGAGGGGCTAGCGGTGCCCACCTCATGACGGGCAGGCCCGGGCCGTGTTCCAGGGAGTGAGGGTGATGCAGCCAGGCCCCCGCGGCGGCCTCGCCACTGATGGGCAGCCTGGGTCTGGTAGGCCTCTGGGGCAGAGGCAGTCAGCGTGGGCTCCCTGGTCAGTGGAAGCTTCCAGAACTCCCCTGCCACGGGGGTGGTGGGGGGCAGTTAGGCCACAGAGAGGGCGTTGGAGCACAGCTGGGGGCCAGTGTGCGGGACAGACTTGATTACAGGATCGCAGCCCAGCGTTGTCCGGCGGGCAGTGGGTCTGCGTGGCAGGTGATGCTCTGGGGGCACTCTGTATGACCCCAGCCTGCTCCTGGGTCTCCGACAAGCCCCGGGGTGCCCAGCCGTTGTGCAGACGTGGGTGTGGGGAGGGCACGGGGCCCTCTCAGCATTCTCAGTCTTTCTAGGTGGGGCTCTTGGAAGAGCTCCAGGCTCAGCTGGGGGTTCAGAACAGGGTGGGGTGCCGAGAGGCACTCATGGCCGCACATACCCCTGTCCCCCCCCCCGACCAAGGGCGGGGACCCCGGAGGCCCAGGACAGGGACTAGTGGCTCGGCCACCTGGTGCATTCAGCGGGGAGGCCCCTGGGGTGCTAACCACCTCTTGGACAGCCCACTGGGCACTGGGTGCCCTCACGCCGGCAGGAATACCACGTGTCTGATCACAGCCCGGCTCCAGGGCGGTTCCCAGAGGCCCCAGGTGCCCCCAGGTTTGGGTTTAGCAGCTGGTTCTGCAGTAGCGTTTGTGGCCTGGGTGCGGGGCTTGCCCTTCCCACTCCCCTCCCCTCCCCTCTCCCCTCCCCACTTCCCTCCCCTCTCCCCTCCCGCTCCCCATGCCTGCTCCTCCCCCCAGGCTGCCGTGTGACCCCCTCTCCCCCTGGGCTGGGGAGAGGCCCTCCCCCCACCTGCCCCCTCCTCCTCCCCTCCCCTCCCCCTCCCCATCCCCTACCCCCCCCCTCCCCATCCAGGTCACCGTGTGACCCCCTCTCTGCCACTCCGTCCCCCCAGGCGAGCACTGCGAGGTGAACGCGCGCTCCGGCCGCTGCGCCCACGGCGTGTGCAAGAACGGGGGCACCTGTGTGAACCTGCTCATCGGCGGCTTCCACTGCGTGTGCCCCCCCGGCGCGTTCGAGAGGCCCTACTGTGAGGTGACCACCCGGAGCTTCCCACCGCAGTCCTTCGTCACCTTCCGGGGCCTGAGGCAGCGCTTCCACTTCACCGTGGCCCTCGCGTGAGTCCCCGCGTCCCGCGCCACCGCCCGTGCTGGAGGTTGGGGGGCGGTCTCGGGTCTCAGAGCGGCCCTCTGGCCCTCCGTCCGCGTCGCCCTGGCCGTTGCTGCCTACAGGACCCCGTGCAAGTAGAGGATGTGGCCCCTGATGCCAGGGCTTCCCCTGTGGCTCAGCTGGTGAAGAGTCCACCTGCAACGCAGGAGACCCCGCTTCGACTCCTGGGTCGGGAAGACCCGCTGGAGAAGGGATAGGCTACCCACTCCAGTATTCTTGGGCTTCCCTGGTAGCTCAGCTGGTAAAGAATCCACCTGCAATGTGGGAGACCTGGGTTCAGTCCCTGGGTTGGGAAGATCCCCTGGAGAAGGGAAAGGCTCCCCACTCCAGTATTCTGGCCTGGAGAATCCCATAGACTATACAGTCCCATGGGGTCGCAAAGAGTCGGGCACGACTGAGTAAGTTTCACTGTCACTTCACTTTCCCCTGATTCGAAAGTGAGAAATCTCCAGCTGGCAACAGCAGAGCGTTAACAAGCTTGGGGCCCTGTTTGCCCAGCTCCCACACCTATGAAGCCAGCCCGGACGCCCTGGTGCTGCCCACCTACCACCACGCGGGCACCTCTGCCATCCAAGTGCCCAGAAATAGGGGGAAAGGGCTTGGGACTCAGACTCGGCCTAGGCTCCTGTGGGGTCTCTGGCGAGCTGGGTAACCACGGGTGGGCGGCCTCGCCCCTTTCAGCCCTGATCCCTTAACCCGTAACAGGGTGCAGGCTGACTGCACGCTCGGGCCATTCTTTTATTTTTTTATCTTTTTCTCCAAGAGAATTTAGATTTAACTTTTAATTTTTAAGATCTATCATTTCTACTGTAAAGATTTTTCTCAAGTTCAACTTAGTAGAATAAGGTGTTTTTTGTGTTTGGTGAGCGTTTGGGGATGCAGTTTTTGGGGACACAGTCTTCGTGGGAATGCACCATCCATGTCCCCCAGAACCAGACGCTTGCTCTGAGTTGCCCTTTGGAGCTCAGGGCCTCTTGGGGCGGGATGGGGCAGCTCCTCTCCCGGGGGTCCTGCCCCACCCGGGGAAGCCCTCCCCTATCTACCCCCTGCCATTGCACTCAGGTCCTGAGTCCCTCACCCCCGTGTCTCCCTGTCTGGCCGCTTCTCTCCCAGTTTCCAGCATCTCGGCCCAGGCCACCGTCCTCCCCTCGGCTGACAGCTGTGGTGTCCGCGACTCTCAGCCTGCGCCAGGGGGATCCTTGTCCGATAGGTGTGCCGGGCCTGCCTGCCACCCGGGGTAAAACCCAGCTTCTGAATATGGCACTTGGCAGCCTCCGTGTGCTGACCCCTGTGACCCCAATCCTGGCGGGGGCCACCCTCGCCTCCTGGACCCGCCCAGCCGTGCGTGGTGTTTCCTCAGCCCCTCCCGCCTGCCCCGATCCAGTCTCCCGTCACTCCCTTCAGGAAGGCCCCGTGAGCAGGCTGGGCCACGCCTGCGTTCCAGTGCTGGCCGTCCAGCGTTTGGCCATCGCCTGCTGGTCTGCTGCCTTCAGCCTCTGATGCCCCTGCTTGTGGGATCAGGCTGCTGTCCACCCTGCCTGCCCCTAAGATCCTGTGGCGGACACTCGGTTAACATGGGGGCTGGAACCATTGGTGGGTTTTCTACATTGTGGCCCAAATCTGCTCGCTGTAAACCCATCCTCCACACTGGGTGGCCAGGATTCCTGGCCCTGATATTTTTTTTCCCAGTTGTCGGATGATTCGATTGGGCTCAAGTCTCTGAAGCAGATGCTCATCATTTGAAGCCTTTAAATGGCCCTTTGGGCTCCCTGGCTGGGATCCGGGCTTCAGCCCCAGGACTGCTGTGCCCGTGCCTGTCCACCCACTGACCTGAAGCGCCTCATGGGCTTCTTGTCCTGCGTCCTGACACCCAGGAGCCCAGAGGCCAGGAGCGCTGGCTGGTAGTTCCATGCTGACACGGTGTGAACGCTCACTGCTCCCTGCCTGTAGCCTGGAGATGTCACTGGGGGGCCTCCTGGCCTCCTGGCCTCCCAGAGCAGGGGCTCTTCGGCCTGGTGCGGGTGGGAGGGGTTGAGTCGCAGAGGACAAAGCTTCCAGGCATTCTCAGTGGTCTGGAGTGCCAGCTGGGGGCTCTGCAGAGGTGGGCAGACTCCCAAGCCCCCGGACCCACCTGGGCCCGCCCACCTTGTCCAGCTCCAGCCCCCCGGTAGATTCTCAGGCTTGGACATCTGCACTGGGTACAGACACGTCCTCATGGAGGGCATTCCTTTTAGAGACGCGGGTCCCTGGTGAGATACCTTCTGGGCTCTGCCCAGCTTATCACAGACCTCAGCGTGGACAGCTCTGTGGATAGCCTGCTTATCCTGATCTGCAGGCATTTCCCTGTTCAGCCCTCTTCCTGAATCTTCCTTGGAGGCCAGCTTTAATGAAACAGCAAGAGCGGCTCTCATCTGTGTGCATGCCTACTCTGGATCCTTTGAGCATTGCCCCCTTTCCCGGGAACTTGGAAGGAGGGTGGGAGACGCATCTGGTCAGCCCCCTGACCTGACTGCAAGGCTGGAGTGGTGTTTGATTCCAGGGCAGTTGTGAGGTTTGGGCCATGTGGAGCCCGCTGTTTGGGGTTGGTTGCTCACATCTTGGTGCACGGTTCACGGCTCCCCCACAGCCTGTAAACCAGCGAACCAGGACCCCTCTCCAGGGTGTGGAGGGGGTGCACATGAGAGGGCAGGTGCTGTTGCCCTCCCACCCTCTCAGAGGGCCTCAGTGCCAGGCCCTGGTCCCGGCCCCGCCTGCTCCCAGCCATGTCCCTCCTGCTCCCAGCCCGGTCCCTCCTCTGCCCGTAAGCCCTGTGCGCAGGAGGCCACCGAGTGGGCACAGCCTCCAAAGCAAGGGCTTCTCTTTGGCACCCTCGCCAACTCTGCATGCCACGTGGCTGGGTGTTTAGCAGGCTGCTGTGGGTGCCCACCCCCGGGTCAGAGGTGCCCTGTGTCTTCCGGCAGACTCATTCCTCCAGGCCGCGTGCCACGTGGCTGGGTGTTTAGCAGGCTGCTGTGGGTGTCCGCCCCCAGGTCAGAGGTGCCCTGTGTCTTCTGGCAGACTTATTGCTCCAGGTGGTTTTGCTGTCTCTGTGGCCGTGGCTGCCCAACACTGGTCATGACCGGCAGCCATCTGCCGCGGGCAGCGCAGCCACTAAGCTGCAGGAGGCTGACGTGAAAGGTGACTGGAAGTCCTGGGGTCGGGGGGGGGGGCGGCCCACAGACGCAGAAACCGGCAAAGGAAGACTGGCGGCTCCAGACGCAGAAGCTGCAGAGAGTGGTGTTTAATCCAGTGTCCCTCTCGTGTGTGTGTCCCTTTGCTTGGGAAATGTAGCAATTTAGGTGATCAAGTGACAACAATTTAGGGACAGTTTCCCATATGCCTGATGACGGCTCAGGTGTCGAGGTGACGCCAAACCAGGGAGCGTTTTGCATCAAAAGCAGAATCATGACAAATGCCCCAGAGCGTGGGCAGGCACCGTGAGAAAGGTGGGCTGGGGCGCTGGCCCAGGGCTTTTGTTTCAGGCAGTTTCTCTGGAAGCGGCGTCTCCCCTTTCTGGCTCTGTTTGCCCAGGGCCTGGGCTCACCCGCCTCCTTTGTCCTCTCTGCTCCCGGCCCTCTCTCCAGGCTGCGGTTTCTGTTTCTGCCCTTTTTCCTTTGGCGCTGTTCAGACCCTGCCCGGGGCCCCAGGGCTCTTCGTTAGCTCTTCCATCCTGGCAGTGCAGGGGGCCCGCCCCTGAGGACCCTCCTGCACTGCCTCTCTGCACCGGCTCCCACCCTGGTCCAAAGAGAAACCCACACCCGTCAGGCCTACAGAAGGGGAGCAGGTGCGGCCCGCGGGTCTCAGGAAGCGAGCCGCTGTTAATTCAGCTCCTCTCTTCTGCCTGCTGGCTCCACACTTTGCTCTACAGGTATTTTTAGCGTTGTCATTGGCTCCTCCTGCCTCTAAACCGAGGGGCTGCCAGCTGTGGGTGGGAGGTGTCAGCTCTGTGCACCTCAAGGAGGGGGAACTGGGGTCAGATGCCCGACGCTGGCTCCCACAGACCCCTGCTGCACGAAAGCGGGTAAAACTGACCTGGAATCAAAGGAAGGACTCTACCCGCTTAATCTCGGGGGAGAGGGACATCCAGCTGTATCAGGAAACAGTCTTGAGTTTCCCCCGGGATTTGTGGGTTCTCTGTAACCAGGGAGTCTAGGAGGCATCGTGGTGTGTCGGGGGACCCTCAGCTCTGATGGTGGCGGCCTCCTTATTGGGTAGGAGGAGATTTCTGAGGCTCTTTGTTTCTTGTTGGAGTAAGTGGTCTTTTACTGTTGACGCTTCAAGTCTGACAAGACTATTTTCACGTGTCTGTTGGTTCACGGGAGCCCCACCGATGCGTGGATGCAACACACTGGTGTTACACACTCACCTGGACCAGATCTTTCTTGTTTGGTCTTGGAAATGCAGCCGTGAATGAGAGTCATCATCCCTCCCCTTAAAGGATCACTTGTCCTTTTGTAAACATTTTTTATTTAAAAAAGTTTTTCAGCGTGCGGGATCTTTGTTCCCTGACCAGGGAATCAAACCCTCGCCCTTGCAGTGGAACCCTGGAGTCTTAACCACCGGACTGCCTGGGAAGTCCCAGGAGCACGCGTTCTCCTAAAGGAACAAATGAACAGAATTTCAGAAATGAAATGAGTGACGTGATGGACTGTGAGGGGCACAGTTTAGATAAAACGAGTTGGGGAAACACAACTGCAGGGACGCCTGGGAGGCCTGCAGGGGCGGGGAGTTCACCCCCGGGCAGGGGCCAGCAGGCAGGGAAGGGGCAGAGGGACGCAGCGCGGCTGCGGCTGGAGCCTGGTGCTGGGGACGAGGGGCTCGGGCCTGAGCCGGCCATCAGCACCCGCGCCCCGTGTCCGGGGGCACGCGCGGTCTGCCCGCTGAGCAGCAGGCGCCCTGCCTGTGTCCGGTGCCCACGCATTCCCCGCTGGCACGTGTCTGTGTCACCCTCCTGGAGCGTCATATGAAGGTGGTGGTAACCAAGCTCCCCCCAGAATCTGCTTTGCTCCTTCCAGAAAAGAACACTGTTAATCAGGATTTGTGCTGTTTGTGTGCTAAGTCGCGTCCGACGCTGCAATCCCATGGACTGGAGCCCGCCAGGCTCCTCCATCCATGGGATTCTCCAGGCAAGAGTACTGGAGTGGGTCGCCACACCCTCCTCCAGGGGGTCTTCCTGAGTCAGGGATCGAACCCGCGTCTCTTGTGTCTCTTGCATTGGCAGGCGGGTTCTTCACCACTAGCTCCACCTGGGCTGTCAACTTCTGATGTGAAAGAGACTCCCGGGACCAGAGTCTCGGCTGAGCGCGGCTGGTGCTGTCGCCCTGGGCGCCCCCAGCCACCTGCAGGCTCCACCCTGGGCCATTCATTGCGCGATGTGCTCTGCCCCCCAGGTTTGCCACCCAGGAGAGGAATGCGCTGCTGCTGTATAACGGCCGCTTCAACGAGAAGCACGACTTCATCGCCCTGGAGATTGTGGACGAGCAGGTGCAGCTCACCTTCTCGGCAGGTAAAGCCTCCCGCGCCGGAGGGAGCCGCCCTCAGGCAGCATCCCAGGCGCTTTGCTGGTTGAAACCACCCCGTCCTGCAACAGCGCCCTCTAGCGTGCCCATCCCTGGTTCTCCACCTGGGCGTGGGGGCGAGGTGGGGGGGGGAATCCCCGAACGCACAAAGATGTTTACTGCAGCGCTGTTTATAATGCTGCAGGCACAGCTCAAGCGTCCAGAGACTGGGGAATCCTTGTGCCCTCTGTAGGATGGAAACATTGACAAAGCCTTTGAAAACGTTTTCCCGGTTGCTGGGGAGAACACGGGTCCAGACGGTCAGAAGGACTTTCCGCCTTGGGGGTCTGCTCACTTTTCTTATCCCCGGCCCCGCAGGTGAGACCACGACCACGGTGGCGCCGCAGGTCCCCGGGGGCGTGAGCGACGGCCGCTGGCACGCGGTTCAGGTGCAGTACTACAACAAGGTAGGCCCCGCCCCACGCAGCCCCCCGCCCTGCTGAGGCGCAAAGCACGCCACTGGGCGAAGTTACGGAGGAAACGAGCCTCTGTGACCGTCTGTGTGCAGACATCCAAGCCCCACGGTGTGGCGGATACTCCCTCAGGGAGCGCTGGGACCCCAGAGATCACCCGACCCCTGGGGCAGGACGCAGAAAGAGCTTATTCATTGCGGCTGCCTCGGCCGAGTCGTTACTGGGGGCTGAAATCCCAGGCCATTCAAACACAGTTCCAAGGCCTAAACCTTCCTTCCCTGCCTCCCTGGGTGAAACCCGAGAGGCAGAAGGCTCTCCCAGGAAATGCTGTAAAGGTCTGGGCGTTTTGGGGGGGTTTCCTTTCATTTTGCTGTTTCTTGACTGGTAAGGAGACTCCTTGCCGGTTTTTGCATCAGAATGCCCCGCTTTCCAATTGCCAGGGATTTGGCAAGCCTCTCTTTTCCTTCCTGGGGAACTCTGGGGCGCCTCCCCCTCATGGCGCTCAGCCACAGACTTGGGCCTGGCTTGGCTCGCAGACAAGGGGTCCCCGCTCGGTAAGGGATACACCCGTGGAGAAAGAGCGCTGCCTTTCCGCCTTTGGACACAGTGGGGATCTAACCCTCCACGGCTCCACCGCCCTGAACGTGTAGCCTGCGGCAGTGATCGTCCCGCACAGTGGCCCTGGTTTGTTGCCCCCAGCCTGAGGGCGGGTGTTCCCGTTGCCCCTCCCGGGGAAGCGGGCGGCCGGGCTCTGACTCCGGTGTGGAACTCCGCGCCGCGTTTGTGCTGAGGGCCGGGATGCAGGCCTGAAGCGAGGCGGGGGCTGGCGTCCCTCTCGGGAACGTGAGGACCATGTGGGCCCTTGTCAGGGTGCTGCACACGCCCTCGAGTAGCACGAAGGGAAAGTTAAGGGTCACAGCGGGGCTCCAGGGCCACATGGCAAGGACATGGCGCCCGCTGTCTGACCTTCCTGCCTCTGAGCTCTCAGCCTCTGGCCTCCTCCGCTTGCGGGCAGGGCCAGGACCCCAGGGATGGGCCATCCCTGGTCATCCTCTGGGGGCAGGATGTGTGCCTCCGGGGGAGCTTCCCGCCCAGCAGGGTGCCAAGGAGACCCTCAGGGGCCCCCGCTTCATGTCAGGGAAGCACCCGTGGAATCTCTTCCTTCCTGCTTGTGTGGGAAACATACCTCCCAGGGCTGGTTGAAGACTGGGCTTGAGGGCTGAGTCAGCCTCGACTCCCCAGCAGGGTCAGCTGCCAGTGATCCCAGCTGAGCAGAGACGGGGCCTCTGTCTCAGCCCACCCTGTCCTGGTCCCGGGGCTTCCATCGGCCTCCGATATCGCCAAGGCCTGCCTGCTCACAGCGCCCCTGCAGGCGGCCCCGAGGAACAAACTCCCTCCTGAAGGGGCCCCTGGGGAGGAGGGGCCCAGGAGACGTGGACCCCTGCCACCCTGGCTTCCGATCCTGAAGCAGACCCTGGGTGCAGGATTAGGCCTCTCCTCTGGGCCACTCAGCTACTTCCTCTCTCGCCTGAGGCTGCTGGGTGGAGGAACCCTGCAGTTTACACGAAGACCTGGAGGCCGCCCCCGTGGTCTGCCTCCTGGCACGATAGGAGTGCTCCGGATTAGGGCGTCTGTCTTGGGAGCTTTGTGTCTCTCGGGGCCAAGGCGCTGGCTTGTCCAGGCAGAGGCCCCTCCCCGCCCCGGGCCCGGGCGGGAAGCAGCTCAGGCCCGCGTGGAGGGCCTGCGGCGGGGGGCCGCATCAGGACGCGACCGCGGGCAGGAAGGAGGGCCGTGAAGGTGGTCTGTGGGGGGCGGGCCACTCTGCTCTGCGAGTTTGTTTTGTCTGCCATCCACCTCAGCTCTGGTCCTCAGGGTGGGTCCTGTGTGGGAAACCCCTGGGTCCCCGTGGGGCCTCCCCCCAAGTCCACGATTGCCCTGGGGCCTGTCTGGGCTATTTTACCAGTCACCCCCTCCCCCGCCCCCGGAAACAGGTGGAAACCTCCTCAGGATGGCGCAGGAGGGCTTATGACCAAAGGGGACAGGTTGTGGGGCTTCCATCCATGTGGGCAGTGCAGGACCCAGGGCTGTGTCAGCCTTGAGGCCAAGAGGGACCCGGAGAGCGCAGAGTGGAACCCGGAAGGGAGGGGTCCTGGGGAGAGGCCCCCTGTGCAGAGAAGTAACCTCCTGGCAACACCCCCCCCCCCCCCCCGCCCTCAATCTCCTGTTAGGCCTCCCATTGGCCAAAGGCAGCCAGGAAGCAGAGGACATGACCCCTTGATAGGGTCCATGCGGGCTGGTCCCCCAGGCAGAAAAGTGAAAGGAAGTGAAAGTCGCTCAGTCGTGCCTGACTCTTTGCGGCCCCACGGACTGTGCCGTCCGTGTAATCCTCCAGGCCGGAATACCGGAGTGGGGAGCCTTTCTCTTCTCCAGGGGATCTTCCCAACCCAGGGATCGAACGTCTCCCACATTGTGGGTGGAAGAATCTTACCAGTTGAGCCACAAGGGAAGTCCCCCAGGCAGGGAGTCCAGCAAAGTCAGTTCACTTTTTCTTTCTGCTTGGGGTGGCATTTTAAGCGAGAAGGGCCGGTGGCAAAATTCACTTTCAGTGGAGCTCAGGTGCCCACTGGAGCTGGGTGTTTTCCTGGGAAGGTGTTTTAAAGGAGGACACTTTGCACGAACATGCTGAACTCCGTCAGGTGACGGTGGACCCCGGGGCCCCTCTGCCCACACCACCCGTGGGGGTTTGGGGAGGGTTTGGCGGGCTTGCGCTCTGGTGAAGACCTGCCTGCCAGTGTAGGAGACACAGGAGACCCAGGTTCGATTTCGGGGTGGGGAGGGTCCCCTGGAGAACCAAATGGCACCCCACTCCAATACTCTTGCCTGGAAAATCCCACGGACAGAGGAATCTGGTGGGCAGCAGGCCATGGGGTCGCAAGAGTCGGACACGACTGAGCACGCACTCACGCGCGCCCACGTGCTCATCGCCTGGTCGCAGATGTCTTTTCCTCCGAGGCTGTTGTGCACGGTCGGTAAACGTTTTCCCCACCAGCTTGCAGAAGGGTCTGTGTGGCTCTTTCTTTAAGTGATTTCTCTGCACTGGGAACTCGGGTTCAGCGTCAGTCAGAGCTCTGTGGGGTGTCTGTCCTTCCCCCTCGCCCTTGGGCATCAGAATGTTTGTGTCGAGACCCCCGGGGGCCGTGGGGAGGGGGGAGGAGCACCCTCCTGTGGGAGCAGCAGGGAGCGGACGTCTCTGCTCTTCCCAGGGAGGATGGTCACTCACTGAGCACCAGCAGTGCCCCCCGCGCGGCGGGGTGGGGGCGTCTGGAGGGGTTACTTGGAGGCCTTCGCCCTGTCCCATCAGGCGTCTGGGGCGCAGACACGTCAGCCGGGAGGTGACTGACGGGATCCTGGGCGGGGCCTCGGCAGGCGTGGCCTGTTCCGGTCCCAGTGATTCCCAGACGGCCAGGGTTGTCTCCGGCCTGGTGCCGGAAGCGTCTCCGTGGCTGCTCTGTTCCTCTCAGTGCCCACACCCTGTGCTTCTCACCGAGCAGAGCATCCGGTGTTGAAGGTTCCGGGGCCCCTGGGGGAGGGGCCGCTGGTGTGGGGCCCAGCGGGGCGGCTCCACCCGGCCGCACTCATCCCCGGCTCGTCCACGTCCTTCATGACCTCTCGGGTCTGTGCCGCACACTGCGTTCCAGGAGCTCCAGGGAAGTGGGCTCTGCGTGGGGGTGGTGCAGCGGTGTCTGATTGCCTGATTGTGGTGTTGGGGAAGACTCTTGAGAATCCCTTGGACTGCAAGGAGATCCACCAGTCCATCCTAAGCGAAATCAGTCCTGAATGTTCATTGGAAGGACTGATGTTGAAGCTTAAACTCCAGTACTTTGGCCACCTGATGCAAAGAACTGACTCTTAGAAAAGACCCTGATGCTGGGAAAGATTGAGGGCGGGAGAAGGGGACGACAGAGGATGAGATGGCTGGATGGCATCACCGACTCAATGGACGTGAGTTTGAGTGAACTCCGGGAGTTGGCGATGGACAGGGAGGCCTGGCGTACTGCAGTCCATGGGGTCGCAAAGGGTTGGACACGACTGAGCGACTGAACTGAACTGAACCACCCTCAGGATCAGGGAGGCTCCCTTTGCTTCGGCAGATATTCCAGAAGACTCAAGGGCTTCCACCCAGAACCTTGCTTCAGGCTGGTCTTCATGGAGGTCCTCCTGGGGTCCTGCAGACCTGTGGGTTCACCCCTGGGTGGGGCTGCCCAGCCTCCCAGGTCACTCCCTTCTGCCCTTACTTCATGCCTCTGTTCACTCGTCAATACATGGAGCAGTTATCGAGTGCCTGCTGCGGGCCGGGCATTGTTCTGGGTATGGGATACACAAAAAGACCAAAGAGAGAAGACTGTTGTGCAGGCGTGTGTGTTCCAGAGGGTGTGGGGGCGGCTAGGAAGGGAGAGACAGTGAGCAGAGGGAGAGAGCTCGAGGGAGGGAGACGGTCCGCTTTACCCGCAGAACTCTGGATCCTTTCCGTAAAGGAAGGTATTTAGGAGCCAGGATTCAGGTGCGGGATGCACTCTTTGCTCCTAGGGGGACTCACTCCCAGTCTCTCTTACGGGGCCAGTAGGGCCTCTACATGTGTGTACAGGTGTGTGTGTGTGTTCACATATACTCATACTGAAACTCATGCTTCTTTCTGTCTCTACTTATTGAAAACTTTGAATTCCGTTTAACACCACAGAGTCATCTAGCTGTTTTTCCCCTTCCATGTTTGTGACTCTTCTCTTGCTCAGTGAGAAATCCTGTTCCCGTTGCCCTTGGCATAGCTCTTCATTGTCTGAATCCACCATCATTTAAATGGCCTCCAGCCCCACCGGGCTGCCACCTCCTCGCTCACCTGCAGCCCCCACCAGGCCTCCTCCCCAGCCACCCTTCCCATCCAGCCCCGTCTTGTGACTGCTGCCTCTCCAGGCCCTGAATCTACCGACTGACTCTAACAGGTGCTGGGAACAAGGGGCCTTCATAGAGATTTGACTCAGGTATTCAATTATTCAGAAAAGGGAGGGAGGGGAAAAATGAAGGAAGTTTGTTTAAAATTTTTTTAAATTTAAAGGAGATGAAAATACAAAATGCCAAAATATGTGGGATGCTGAGAGGGAAATTCACAGCATTTTATTCTCATATTAGAAAAGAGCTGCGCTAGGCTGTGCTTAGTCACTCAGTCGTGTCCAGCTCTGCGACCCCGTGGACTGCAGCTTACAAGGCTCCACTGCCCTTGGGGATTCTCCAGGCAAGAATACTGAGGCTACATCTCAAATCGATAATCCAAGTTCCCACTTCAGTTCAGTTCAGTTCAGTCATGTCCAGCTCTTTGCGACCCCATGGACCACAGCACACCAGAGTTCCCTGTCCATCACCAACTCCCGGAAGGCTCCCACTTCAAGAACCTCCACAAAGAAGAGCGAAATAAACCCAAAGCAAGTAGGTGGAAGGAGTGAATAAAGACGAGCAGAAACCAGAGATTTTTAAAACAGGAAACCAATAGAATCAATGGAACAGAGAGCTTTGGGAAAACCAGTAATGTCATCAAACTTCTAGGAAGGAAAAAAAAAAGAGAGAAGGTAGGTTAGTAGTATCAGGAATAAATTCTCAATTCCTTGAAACACACACACTGCCGCAAATCAACCCACACGAAATAACTAATTCACACAACTACGTTACTATTAAGGAAACTGTACTTTAAAAACTCCCCAGAATGAAATCTTGGGCTCTGGTGGTTTCACCTGAGAGTTCTATCAAATGTTTCAGGAATTACACCGATTCTGTACAGTGTCTTTCAGAAAATGGAAGAGGAGGGAACACTCCCCAGTCCATTTTGTGAAGCTGATGTTCCCCTAATTCCAAAATCAGATGAAGACAGGACCAAAAACAAGCTACAGAGCAATGTCCCTCACGACTATAGATGCGACTCACGCAGACAGAGATGTGCAGCAGCTTATATCCCTAACATCCCCAAACTGAAAGCCACGCAGACTGTGTACATCCGCGCACCGCGGGACCTGGAATGCTCCTCAGTAGTAAGACGGGAGGAACTTCTGACACACGTAAGAGAAAAGTGTGCTGACCAGGGAGAGCCAGGCTCATGAGGTTGTGCCAGCAAAGGTCCGTCTAGTCAAAGCTATGGTTTGAAGTCATGTATGGATGTGAGAGTTGGACTATAAAGAAAGCTGAGCACCGAAGAATTGATGCTTTTGAACTGTGGTGTTGGAGCAAACTCTTGAGAGTCCCTTGGGCTGCAAGGAGGTCCAACCAGTCCATCCTAAAGGAAATCAGTCCTGAATATTCGTTGGAAGGCCTGATGCTGGAGCTGAAACTCCAATACTTTGGCCACCTGATGCGAAGAGCTGACTCATTGGAAAAGACGCTGATGCTGGGAAAGATTGAGGGCAGGAGGAGAAGGGGACGACAGAGGATGAGATGGTTGGATGGCATCACTGACGCAATGGACATGGGTTTGAGTAAACTCCGGGAGTTGGTGATGGAGAGGGAGGCCTGGTGTGCTGCAGTCCATGGGGTCGCCCAGAGTCGGACACGACTGAGCGACTGAACTGAACTGAACTGAGCTTGCGTTCTGTGTGGTTCCATCCGTGTATCACTCCTGAATGAGGGCATGGCAGACCTGGAGCATGGAGGAGTGGCTGCCTGGGCTGGGGGCGGGGGTGGAAGGGAAGAGGGTGGGGTCCTCGTGCTGATGGAAATGCTCTGTGTCCTGACAGTATCAGCGTCCACATCTGGGCCGTGATGTTTACAGTTGGTGGAAACTGGGTAAAGGGCGCCTCAGATCTCGCTTATTTTTTAGAATTGCGTGTGCAACTAAAATTAACTCAAGGACTTAATTAAAAGAACTTAGAGGGACAAATATGTGCTGGCATGCACACATTTTCTTCCTGAAGGGCACCCTCCTCCCTCCCAGAGCAAATCCATCAACAGCACGGATCAGATAGCTGTGCTGGGTCCGAAGCCATCCCACGCGTGGTATCTTGAAACATCAGCTGTTTATTATTCCTGTGATTCAGTGACAGGAGGCATTGTTGCAACTCTTTGTGCAGAGAGTCCACCGCATGTGGATGCCTTTGGAATACAGTTAATGAGAAAGGAGGGGGTCTTCATGTTCACTTTTTAACTTCCTGTGATATTTTACCTGTTTCAAGTTTTCTTTTATTAAAGAATACAGCAGGAGTCATCTGGGTGATGGGCTCATGAGCCATTTTTGTTTTCTTTTCTAAAAAGTTTTCCATTTAGAAAATCATTTGATTCAAAGCAGGTACGAGATAAGGAAGCTAAACTCTTTTCAAGTGTAGGTAGGTGTTTGCCAAGTCCATCAGCCCTTTGTGAGCAGGAGAGGGCCAGGTGGGTGGTTACTGTCCCCTGGTCTGCACGGGGTCTTCTTAGCCTCGCTCCTCCCGCTCACGGAGGTGGTAGGCTGGGAGCCTTGCAGGCGAGTCGGTGGGACGCGTTGCACACTCAGTTCCTCCGGGCAGGCTCACCCGCTCCAGTCCAAGTCCGCGGTCTGGGCTGTGAATCGTTTTGTTTCTCTCCGGCTGGGTTTCCTGTGCTCCTCGGCCAGTTTCTGGGGACAGGAGTGGTCCCTGCTGTGTCTGGACCCATGGGTAGCCGATCTGTGTCTGACATTGATGTTCTCGTGACTGCAGTGGGAGCCCAGCGCCCAAGCGGGCGGGGTGCCCACCTGCTTCCTTTCCAAACACGCCCCGTCAGAGGGCAGAGTCACCTGCCGTGGAAACAGAATCACTCAGCCCCACCCGGGCCCCCGACCCCCACCTGTCATGGAAAGTTCCCCACAGCCTGGAGCTCCAGGCGGCTCCCTGTCTGGTGGCCTCGGGCCTCCACAGGCAGCCCTGTCCCACCCAGCACGCCCAGCTCAGCCCCCCATCACCGCCCCCCAACGCTCTGCAATGAAACACTGCCTGCCCCGAGCCCCCTGCCCTCCCAGGCTGCCCCCCTTTCTTCACCCCTGCCCCCTGCCCTCTATAGGACCAGCCTGTCACTGCCGAGGGCCTCTCGCCCAGCCTGGGAGGAGGACCCAGAAGGATAGGGTCGGGGCTGGACAGAGCCCACCTGCTGGTGCCCTCCTGCTCTGCCTTCCCCCTCTCCCACCTTCCCAGCCCTTTCAGGCCTCACCCCTGCCTTCTCCCCACTGATCTAGCCCTGTCCCCACCCCTGCATGGCACCACAGAGGCCTGCACACACGAGGTGGGGGTGGGGAGGTCGATCCGGAGGAGGGTGGAGGCAACTGGGAGGTGCTGGGGGTCTGTAGGGAGAAGCTGAGGGTCCTGGGCTCTCTTTGTGGCCATACACACTCTGGGGACAGAGAGGATCCTATTGGGGTCCCAGCAGGAGCAGAAGGGGGCTTTGCAAGAGTATGTGTGTGTGTGTGTGAGTGTGTGTGTGTGTACGCATGAGTGTGAGTGTGGATGCTTCTTGAAAGCCTTTCGCGCTTTGTCCGAGAAGGTTTTCCGAAATGACCCGTAGCCTGCAGACCTTGGCAGTCCAGAGACGTGTCCTTGCTGATGCCGCCGCCTTTTCTCTCCTGGACTGTTCGAAGGGCCCCCTCCCTGGCTCTGGTCCAGCTGGGAGCAGCGGGCGTCAGAGTCATAGACCCCAGGGGTGCAGGGTGTGCACTTCTTGTGGGGCGCTTCAGGGGCCTCCCCTTCGTGTTGAGCAGCTTCTGGTCCACAGAGCCCCTAAAAGAAGGAACATGTTCCCCCAACTTTCCAAGAAGGCGCTGTGTAAATGGAAAGAACCCTGACCTTGAGCCCTCCATCTGTCATTGGAGAAGAGATCCCCCTTGGAGCAAAGCTGCGTGAACTCCCAAGTTCCCAGAAAACTCGGAGAGCCTGCCCGGCCAGGCAGATACGGACAAGGGACCCGGCCCGGCAGGGACGGCAGCTCCAACGCTCCTGGCCCCCGCTCACCGGCCCCCGAGCTTGTCTGGTGAGAGGCCACACCTGGGGAGGATCTTTTCCAGAACAAAAGGCGTCCCCACAGAGATCGCTGGGGCCGATAGGAGATGCTTCTTCATACACAGTGCCGAGCGCACAGGCCACGCTCAGTGGACCTCTGCCTCCCAGCCCTGGGTTTTACCACGTCTGAGCAACCATCACAACAGCACCTCCTTTGACCTGTGGCCACAGTCCTCAGGAGTCGGGTTCACCGCATTGCCTGAGAAACGGACGGCTCTGCTGTGGTTCGTGTTAAGGTGACCAGTTGGTTCTGACCCTTGTGAAAAATCTTCTCTTTTTAATGCTCCCTAAATAAAAAGAATCCGTTCTCACAGCCCAGTACTCTGCTGGACAGCTGGGCACGTGAGGGACTCAGAGCCGAGCGATGCTCTGCGCCCTAGAGAAGGACCAGGGGCTGCTGTGAAGGTGCGCTGAGGTCCAGGCTGCTGACTGCTCCTAGTTTGGTGTGTGGGTTTTTGCCGTGTGGTTGCCGCTTGCAGGATCTTAGTTTCCCAACAAAAGACTGAACCTGGGGCCATGGCAGTGAAACTCCCAAGTCCTAACCACTGGACTGCTAGGCAACTCATGTTTTTTCTTTAAAGGTGTTAAAAAAAGAAGCTATATATTTTTAATGCAGGAAAATAGCGTAGCGAAAATACAGGGAGAGCAGCCGCTTGTGTGTTTTTTGGCTTTCTTCCCGCCTTTCTTAGCAACAGCACGGCAGCAGCAAACTTCCTGGAATGTTCCCTTCACACACGCCCCTGTGCATTTAATCCCACCCGGGGGCCCCGTTTTCACCTCGGTTTTACGGCTGAACCTGGCTCAGGGGTCTGGGGTGGACAGTGGGAGTCAGGGGACTTTGCTAAGTGGGGTAAGGATGTGACCTCTTGGCCTTTTGGAGGTGATGCTCATTGGAGGCTGTGGACATTGCTGGCCCCTGGCCCCTGGCAGCCTTGGGCCCTGACTGCGTTGGTGTGACAGCCTGCCCAGTACCAGGGACTCAGCAGGGGGCCCGGAGCCTCTCTTCCGAATGGCACTGGACTTAGCCTCTCTCCAGGAGATGCTGCCCAGCTGGGCAGTGCGTCCCCTGCCTCAGGTCCCCAGCAGGCGAACAGACAGGAGTAGGTGCTGCTTTTGGCCAGCTGTGCGCCCCGCCCGGTGTCCCCGTCAGGCTCCCATGCAGCAGTGTGCTGCCCACGCCCGGGGGGGGCGCTGTGCCCATCCTAGGCTGCAGGTGTCCCGTGTCTCAGAGGAAGAGGGTCAGGAAGGCCTGGGCTTAGGCCTTAATGTTAAATTCAAGAAGTAAATATGTTTACTGCTTCAGTTCAGTCGCGTCCGACTCTTTGCGACCCCATGAACCGCAGCACACCAGGCCTCTGAGTCCACCCAAACCCGTGCCCATTGAGTGGGTGATGCCATCCAACCACCTCATCCTCTGTCGTTTACGGCTTAATCTGGCGGAACTCTGAGCTCCTCCTGGTGATTTCACTGAAGGGGATTGTTGTTGTTTAGTTACTAAGTTGTGTCCGACTCTTGCGACCACATGGACTGTGGCCCACCAGACTCCTCTGCCCATGGGATTTCCCAGGCAAGAATACTGGAGTGGGCTGCCATTTCCTTCTCCACTGAAGAAGGCGGAATGACTTCTTTTCCTACCTTCTATTGAAGTATAGTTGATTTACAGTGTTGGGTTTAATTTCTGCTGCCCAGAGAAGGGGTTGATAGACATTCTTTTTCCACTGTGCTTTTACCCTGGAACATTGAGCATCCTTCCGTAGTGTACGTGGATGTTGTACGTCTACTCCGTATTTAACAGTCTGCATCCACAAACTCGCATTCCCCCTTCCTTCTCTGCTCCTGCCTGGGTGGCGTTGGGGCGAATCCCTTCCCATCAGAGACGTGGACCTAGCTCCCCATCGCGGAGCCCAGAGCCCCCGTGTGGAGGCCTGGTCCGTGCTCGGGGCCTGGGAGAGGCTGCAGCCTGCCTCGGGGGCGGGAGGGCATTCCCACTTGTGTGTTACAGGCGGGGAAGCTGAGTGTCAGAGTCGCTACCAGAGCATCCAGCGACTGTCTGCACGTGGGGCGCCCCCCAGACCCAACCTGGGCCCCCAGGGACGCAGCACCTTGATCTGCTGTTGGAGTTCCAGCAAAGTCCTGCTGGGAGGCTCCCTGGGCGTTTGGTTTGGATCCTGGAAGTGCGTGTGCCTGGATGTTTTCTCCTCTCGTCCACCAATTAGCATCAGAGAAAAACACCCTGCCTGCTGTGGAGGGGGGGCCTCCTCACCTTTGTGCCTGGACCAGGGTGGGGGGCTCGCCCATATTTCTCGGTGTGCCATCGTCCAGTGGGCTTTGTTCAGCTGGCCCAGTCGTCGGGTCTGAGCCTCACACATATACGTTCCAGGCTGCATTTTCACCCTTTGTGACATTCCTTAGGCCCAGCCGTCTGTGAATTCTTTGATATGAACGTCAGTTAATCATTTCTGACACAGAGCGTGAATCTATTTCGTTCCCAAGACTTGCCCCTCCTGGTATCTGGTTTCGAGCCCCCACCCCACGCCTCTTCGCTTGCAACCAGCATTTGAAATTGAACCCCCATCCACCTCCCCGATGAGGAATTGTCTGCAGCAGGTTAAAAGGCTGTAGAAATATGAGCGCTTCATAGGGACCAAGCCCTATTGTGTCACAAACAATCCCCACGGGCGGCTCCGGGACCCCTGAATGGAAAAGCCCAGGGAGGGGGTTGCTGCTCAGGGAGAAGAAATAGCTGAAGGGAAATAAAAAGGGGCAGACCCCAAGTGATGACTTGGGGCGGGTTCGCCGGGAGCCAGGAACCCGGATGCGCACTAATATGCGAAGCTGGTTGTCTTGGTCCCCCCGGCGCGCACGGCGTCCTTCGGAACTCTTCTCAGGGGTCGGCACGGTGGGCCTGTCCTTGCTGGCCCCGATCCCGCCTGCCCGTGGTGGGCTCTGCTCAGGGCACCCTGTGCACAAGCCCGCCCCTCCTGCAGGCCCTGCCGGCTGGCCTGGGCCTCCAGCTCTCAGATCGTATGCTGGCTCCCCTCGGCCCCTGGGTGTCCATGCCAGGCCGCTGTGGGGCAGGGCTCGGGGTGAGAAGGGGCCGGGATCCCCCAGCCGGAATAGCTGCCCCCTGGGGCCAGGCCCCAGGAGGGACAGTCAGGGACTCGGGCCTTTACCTGTCCTGTGCCCGGAGCCCCTCTCACTTGAGAAGTAAGGTGACTCGTACTGCCAATGGCCCCTTTATTCCTGGACGTCTTTTTTTCTTGCACAAACTTGAAAAACTCTTCTTAAAGATGTGAAGGGGCAGCTCCTTTCGCCTTGCTGTCTGTTCTTTGCTCCTCCCCTCCGCGCCCACAGAGCCTCGCCTGCCCTCTCCTCCCCAGCCCCAGTCTCGCCCTGGACGCTCGGGTGGACCGCTCGCATCACAGCCCCTCCTGCCAGCGCGCAGGTGGCCGTGTGCGCCCGAGCCGGGCGCCGTCGCCACCTCCCGATTGCCCTGATTCCTGCCCCCTCCGCCAGCCACCCAGCCACGCTTTGTCTTCCCTCGACCAAGACGGATGAGTTGAGCCCAGATCAGACACCCTCGCTGGGGCCTTCATTCCTCCCAAACCCCCAAGTCAGGCTGACTGTGTCAACACACACGCTTCCCAAGCCCGATGGAGAACGTTCACTGCACTTTCTGCCTGTAATTGCTTGTGAGTCTCTCTAGGAAGGCTTTGGGATACAGTTTATCCTCATCTGACAGATGGAAAAAACGGGGAAGGTGAATGGTGGGTGTCCATCCAACCCCACCAGCACGCCAGCCCCAGAAATCACTCCTCTGCTTTCCGTGTCTCTGTCTATCCTGGACACATCATGTAAATCGGGTCACACAGCGCGTGATGTGTGTTGCCTGGCATAGAAGGCCTCTGTGCCAGGCCTCTCTCACGTGGCGTGGTGTCTTGGAGGCCCACCCACGGGGTCGCGTATAACAGTACTCCGTTCTTTCTTAGCGGCTGAATAATAGTCCGTTGAATGGATATACCACATTCTGTGTATCCGTTCATTTGTTGATGGACTTTGGGGTTGTTCCGCCTTTTAGCTGTTGTGAATAGTGCTACTGAGACCTTTTGGGAACAAGTGTGTGTTTGAGTCCTTGTGTTCGGTTCTCTGGGGTCTGTTCCTAGCAGTGGTTTCCTGGGTCACGTGGGGCTCACGCTCAGTACTCAGTCGTGCCTGACTCTGCAAACCCACAGACTGCAGCCCGCCAGGCTCCTCTGCCCTGGGGATTCTCCAGGCGAGAATACTGGAGTGGGTTGCCACGCCCTCATCCAGGGCATCTTCCCAGCGCAGCGATCAAGCCCGCGTCTCCTGAGTCTCTTGCCCTGCGCCGGGTTCTTTGCCGCCGAGCCTTCGGGGAACCCCGGTCACGTGGTAGCTGTGTTGCGCTCTTTGAGGACCCTGTCCATGTGCCCTGAGTCCCTGCAGCTTTGGTTCCTGTTACCCACAGCCTTCCCCCAGCTCCCTTCCTGTTCTCCTGGCGATCCTGACCACACGTGGACAGTTGGCCTGGGCGTGAGGCTGGCCGGCCCAGCGTTCTGCTGGTTCAGGAGTAGCACGCCGCGCCACGGAGTCGGACGCTGGCCCTGGGATGTCGTGGCCCCTCCCCGAAACCTCCCTGTGTATCTCTCCTGCTGGTACTCGCAGGTCTTACCCTGAGGGTGCTCGGTTCTGTGCTCCGAAGGGCCGTCTCTTTGGGCCCAGCGGCTGGTGGATCTGGGAGCAGGAATCAAGCAGCAGATGCCGATCCGTGTTTGTTTCCCCCCCTTGCTGCTTCAGTGAAGTAACGCCAGACTCTGAAATCTGTCTTACCAGTGAAATCTGTCTCACGTCCGTAAGTGCTGCTGTAAATACAAATGCTGATTTTTTTTTTCCGTCTTTCCGTTTTCCTCATCGTTTCCGTTTGAAGCCCGTGGCTCTGAGCTGTTGATTGTCAGCAGCAGTTTACAACAACCGCAGTTGTGTAAACAGCAGCTTCGTTTCATTAGCGCCTCCCAAGGATAAATGCTGTTTATGTCCTTCCTCTGGAAGGCTCACACCCATCCCCAAAAATGTAAATTGCACGTTGTCGAGATAATACGGGGCTTGCACAGCTGGAGGACGGTTCTTTCCCCGGGATCGCACCTAATATTTAAGCATCTCGTAATAGGCACTTGGACGTGTTCTCTAAAGGGGGCTGCTATTACAGAGCGAGAAAACAGGTTATTTTTTATGCTTATCTAACTGTGGCTTAACCAAAGGTGAAATCTTTAAGGGAATAGCTTAGCCGACCTTGTGATCTCATCAACTGACGCAAAAGAAACTGGAGAGGATTATGCGTGAGCTGGGACATCAAGGGGCAGGGTGAGTCTTCCTCTGGCTTGACCTGAGAAGCGTTCGAGGGAGACTCCAGCATCTCATGGTGATGTCTCCTGGAAGTCCGTGTCGCACAGAGAGGATGGGTATTCTAACATTAAACCTTCGTCTTGTAGACAGAGAAACTGAGGTGTAGAGACGGCCTTGTCCAGGTCAGATGGTCGGCCAGGGAGGAAGTGGGCAGTTTGGCTGGGGTTGCCATGTATGGTGGTGTAGGCTGTACACTGCACAATTCCAGAGGGTAACGCCAGGGTGAATGAGGCCTCCTGGAGTCACACAGCGTGGCTGCCTGGCTGAGCTCCTGTTACCAAAAACTCCACGTCCTGCCTTTCGGCCTAGCATTCTCAATCAAAGGATACTTTTTTTGTCCTATTTAAAAACTGAAGGTTTGGAAAAACAAAAACCGAAGGTTTGGAATGAACTGTGTAGTTGTTATTTCTCCATTAAAAGACATCGAAGATGATTTAATTAAATTCTCTATGTTTTTACAACTCCCCATTTCCAATATTATAAAGAAGCATCAAAAAAAAAAAAAAGAAGCATCGAATTTCATCATTATTAACTCTACCGGACCCCAGACCTATCACGTGGAGGCCCTGAGCCCTTGCTCTTGGGGCTGATGGATGGTCCCTGCGGGGACTGGGAGCAAATGTTCTGGGTCGGGGTGCGTGTCACGTGCAGATGGTGAAGCGTGGTGGCCCTCTGGGTTAGCCCACATGCCCCCTCAGGAGGCAGCGCTTGTCCAGGCTGTGCAGATGGGGAAGGGGCTCAGGCGTCTGGCCCAGCCTGAGCCGGCCCTCTGCATTTCCAGAACAGTGCCCCGTCCTGTATGGCATGGGTGGCGTGAATGGTGCTGTGTCTCCCACTAGGAGTCTGAGGGCTGTTTGGGTGGGTGTGCTGGGTGTCCTCGAGGGCTGGTCGGCCGGGGACTGGTGAGGAATGCCCAGGATGAGCGGACTGCCCAGGGAGAGGGAGTCAGTCCTTGCATGTGAACCCCAGCCTCCCCGATTGGGGAACCTGCTCCTTCCAGAAGTGGGCAGGCTGCCCCCTGCGTCACCGGTCCCAGGGGATGCTCCTAAGCAGCCCTGGGCAGGGAGACTGAGTGTGTGAGAACCATGGGGACGCTGGGGAAGGCGGGGAGCTGCTGATCTAGGCCACAGAGGGTGGCTGACCTCGGGCCTGCAAAAGGGGCTGGAGGGTCATCCCTGGGCCAGGAAGGGCATGAGCCCTCGAGGGGTGAGCACCTGGAGTTGCCATCTTCCTGGCCCAGATGAGGGGTACCCCGCCGGGTGGGGGAGTGCTGACTATGCAACCTGCACCGCAGGAACCAGGCAGGAGGTGCGTGGACACGGTCCGGCCACAGCGTGGACTCACACGGATATTCAGAAGGAGGGGCCCCGGGGCTCTGGTGTCAGCTGCGGGAACGAAACACAAACTAGGGGGCTGACAGCAGACCGGCCTCCTCCCCGGTCCTGGAGACGGGCGTCTGGGGCCAGCTGTGCGCAGGGCCTCCCCGAGGGCTGCAGGGCACGGGCGGTCCTTTTTGTCTCCGTCAGGGTCTGGGGTGCTGGCTCCCTTGCTGTGGCAGTGTTACCCGCCTCTGCCTCCATCGCCACACGGCGTCTCCCTGGTGGCTGTGTGTGTGTCTTCCTTGTAAGGACACCAGTCACCTGGGTGAGGGTCCATCCTGCTGCAGCGTGCCCTCAGCCCAACCAATTACGTCTGCCGGATGCCAGTTTCCAAACAAGGCCACATTCTGGGGTTCTGGGAGGGACATAAGTTTTGGGGCTCCCCGTTCACCCATGACAGCTGGTTTGGAGACTAATTTAAGACCAGGCTGGTTGGGAGGCGGGTGCTGTGGCTGGGGAACTGGCGGGGGCCGCTGGCGGGAGGTCACGCTGACGGCTTTCTCGTCCCCCAGCCCAACATCGGCCGCCTGGGCCTGCCCCACGGGCCATCCGGAGAGAAGGTGGCCGTGGTGACCGTGGACGACTGTGACACGGCTGTGGCTGTGCGCTTCGGCAGCTTCGTCGGGAACTACAGCTGTGCTGCCCAGGGCACTCAGAGTGGCTCCAAGAAGTGAGTGTCCCGGGGGCGGGCCCTGCAGTGCACCCCGTCCGTGACCACTGCGCTGAGGGGTCGCCCAGGGCAGGCCGCAGCGCGGAGCACTCTGGGCCTGGAGGCCTGGCAGTCCCGATCTGGGGTGAAGTCGCGTTTCCTCCCTCATCCCTCGATATGTCAAAGCCTCCCAGAACAGGTCCCCTTACACTCATCTGCCCAAGCGGTGGCCAGGCCATGCCCAGGGTTGTGATGGCTGGCGTGCCTAGCCCAGAAAGCCTTGCCAGCCCTGTCTCCACGGAAGCCCTGGCTTTGTTCCAGAAAGCGCTGGTCCCTGCAATTCAGGGCTGGGTCAGTGAGCCCTCTGTTGGATCCAAGTGACTGTTCACCATGTGGATGCCAGGGTCCCCAGGGCCCATCGGGCAGAGACATGCTGACATGGAAGTTTCCAGTCCCAGGGCAAGAAGGGTCCATGCTGGACTCTACTCGGATTGCTTGGGTGGGATATTCACTAAGCCTACGGTTAGTTGAGCCTGGTCTGCTGGGGCATCCGGTATGAAACATGCCTGTTTCATCAGGTCCCTGCCCCCAGCTGTGGTGCAGGGGGGCTGCTCCCAGCTCAGTGATGGGACGGGTGTGCGCCTGCAGAGCCAGGGTTCGCGTTTGCCGTGACCTCCGCTCAAGGTCGTTAGGGACCAGAGGCAGGTGGCACCACTGTTCGGCTCTGCGTGTCCTGTTGCTGTGTGGACAGGCCAGGCCAGCGGGCAGGACTCGGGGCGGCCACCCGAAACCTACCGTTTGTCAGGACCTGACATGAGGAGGAAAACTGAGGCACAGAGCTCCTGAGAGCCGGGGGCGGCCCCGGAAGCAGGATCTGCCGCGTGTGTTCCGGCCTCTTGGCCGCCTGCTTCCTTGGCCTGCCCACCTGCTGGATTTACTGCTGCTCAGGGTGACGAGTGAGCCCGCGGCTGAGGCCACGGTGACTGCATAGCGACACCAGGGCCCCCTCGCCAGCCCGCCGTCTCAGCAGTTGACGTTGCCTCCGCAGGTCCCTGGACCTGACCGGGCCGCTGCTCCTGGGGGGCGTCCCCAACCTGCCCGAGGACTTCCCGGTGCAGAACCGGCAGTTCGTGGGCTGCATGCGAAATCTGTCCATCGACGGCAGGCACGTGGACATGGCCAGCTTCATCGCCAACAACGGCACCAGGGCAGGTGCGGCAGGGGCGTCATGGGGCTGCGGTGGCTGGGCGAGGAGGGCTTCCTCCACCTCCTGGGGGACCGAGCTCGGGGGCCCAGCCGCCCGCGGGCCTGGGGTCCCACCTCTGTGGCGGGCCTGCTGCCAACCCGGACGCATGATCCCAGGTCCCCAGGTGGCCCAGCCGGCTGGCGGGCTGGGCCCGCGGCCCCGGGCCTCCAGACATGGACGTTCCACGGTGTCTCGGGTCTCAGGTCCCGATGGCCCAGGGGGGCCCGGGTCTGCCCGCCGCCTCTCCAGCTGTGCCCACAGGGCGCGTCTCCCTGCCGCACGGGTTGGTGCTGGGAGACATGAGTAGACCCCCCACCCCACCCCCTCGTGGTTCTTTCCTCCACCTCCCGCTCTGAGCCCACGCCCTGCGCTCTGCCTCCAGGCTGCGCTGCTCAGCGGAACTTCTGCGATGGGACCTGGTGCCAGAACGGGGGCACCTGTGTCAGCGGCTGGAACACGTACCTTTGCGAGTGCCCGCTCCGCTTTGGCGGCAAGAACTGCGAGCAAGGTGAGAGCTGGCGCGTGGCTGCCGGGAGCCCCAGCCTCCCGTGGCACGTGTGTCCCCAGGCCTGGGTCCTGGTGGGGAGCCGGGTGGGGGGCGCAGGCCAGGGCCTGGGCTGGGGGCACCATGGTGTGTGATGTCGGAGCAGAGGCTGGGCACCCAGGACGGGTCTGCAGGACCCAGCCCTTTGTGTGAGCCGAACCAGCGTGGCGTGGGGAGTCCATGGGGGCCAGAGGAGTGGGCGGGGCCTGGGTGAGCCTCCTGGGGGCTGTGTGTCTCCTCACAGGTACCCTGAGCTGCCAGGGGCAGCTCCCTGGGCCCCGCGCCCCCACGCCCCTTCTCACTACCCCAGGGCTCTGCCAGCTGGCCGCCTCCCCGCCGGACCGCACGCACTGTGGGCATCAAAGCCTGGGCCTGCCCCCCAACCCCACCCCTGCTGCGGTAGAAACTGGCAGGTTTTATATGATTCATTCATTTTGAAGCAACACGGTGTTAAACAAGAGTCGTGATTTAAAAGCCCCCAGTGCTCCTTACAGTTAAGGTAGGCCTGAAGGGGCAGACAGAGGCCAGCCCAGCTTGGACCCTCTTCCTGGGTCTGCCGTGGAGATGTTGTTCAGTCGCTCAATTACGTGCAACTCTTTGCAACCCCACGGACTGCAGCACGCCAGGTTTGGAGTTGCCCGGAGCCCGTTAGCGAGTTGATGGGCTGGGGAAGTCCTGCCTGTGGCCGCCCTCTGGCCCCCAACCCACAGCCTCTCCGTAGAAGGCAGACGCTCCTCACCCCAGCCTGCACGCCCCGAGGGATGGGCTCGGGGTTCTCCTGTGGCTGTTTGTGGGCGTGGGGACCACGGCTTCCCTGAGATTCCCTCAAGGAGGTGATGAGCAGAAGTGAGTGGGCCCCGTGATAGGAGGTTCTCAAGGGGAGCAAAGTTCACAGTGCGGGCGAGAGGGTGGAGCTAGCGGGCAGCCCACCTGTGCCGGGCGGTCCGCCCTGCCCAGGGCCGCAGCGACGGAGCTGAGACGCGTGACATGGGAGCCGAGGTGTCATGTTACGACCTCAGTCCTTGTCTGGGACGCAGTCACTGGTCAGGGCCCCCTGCTTTGTGTCACAAGCCAGCGGACACCTTTCAAGGCCCCAGAGGTCTGTTTTCCACGTAGCAGGTGGGCATGGCCCGTGCGAGCCCCGTGGCCACCTTAGGTCCAGCCCCAACTGAACGCGACGTGCAGGCAGCTCGGGGCGCGGGGAGGGGCAGAGGCCCCTGGGGGACGCAGCGCCATCGGGCCGCCCGTGCCCTCGGAGTTCCTGTTATGGAGGCCGGGAGCCTGGCTCCGACTGTGCCAGAGCAAACAGCCGCCGGGGCCTGGGTTCCTGAGAACAGGAAACAGATGCTGTGCTCTCGGGCTCAGTGGCCCCCAGAGGCGGCCCCCACCTGGCGTGCCCCGTGCCGCCCAACACCTCGTGGGGATGGCTGCGGGCCCACCTGCGGACCCGGGGTGAGATTCTGGGAGGGACCCTGAAGGCTGTGATACGCAGGAGTCTGCAGGCAGAGTGATAGAGCTGGGTTGGCTCAGCATCACCCCGCCCACCGGTCTGTCTGGTACCCACAGTTTTCCTAAGTGTCACCGTTTGGAGGACGCTGATGGTCCCCCCCATTGCCACCTCCCTGGTCCCCCCCAAACCATCTGGGAACCCTCAGCTGGCCGGCAGCCTTCCCACCTCTGTGCCCATCACCAGAAGGAGAGAAACAGTGGCCCTTGTACCTCGGGGTTGGAAATCCACCCCAGACGCCAGCTGACGGCGGGGTTGGGGGGTGGGGTCAGGCTGAGGGTTGAGGTGTGTGTGCGGGAACACATGTGTGCGGGGTTCACTGCAGGCTCCCACGGTCCCACCAGGAGACCGCCCTCCCTATGGCCCCTGTCCCTGCCCTGGGTTCCCCACCCAGCAGGTGTGTGTCGGGGTGGGGGGCAGATAGACTAGGCTCACAGGGCCCCCCACTGAGCCCAAGGGTCCTGGGCTGTACCGCTCTGCCTGCAAACCCCTTCCCATACACAGGCCCTGCTTGAGAACCCCCAGGCCCGAGCCTCACTCTCCAGGAGGGTGGCCTGTGTCCTGGGGGGTGAGAGGAGGTTTCTGCAGGACCCAGAGCTCCTGGACTCAGAGGGCGAGTGCTCTAAAGTAGAAGTCTGAGATAGTTCTGTATTAAAATAAGAAAGGCCTAGGGTTTCTCCCCTCCCCCTCCCTGGGGGCCTGTCCCGCCCTCTGCTGCTGAAATGGACTCTCAGGGGCCGTCTGATGCAGGGAGCCGTGTCTGTGTCCACAGTCATGCCCCACCCCCAGCGCTTCAGCGGGGACAGCGTCGTGTTCTGGAGCGACCTGGACATCACCATCTCCGTGCCCTGGTACCTGGGGCTCATGTTCCGGACCAGGAAGGAGGACGGCGTGCTGATGGAGGCCACGGCAGGCGTGTCCTCCCGGCTCCATCTCCAGGTGAGCGGGAGCCCCGTCCCACCCTGGGCGCCTGTGGGACAGCTGTGCACCCGCGTGAGGCAGCTAGAGGCTTGGGCCGTCTGCCCTGAAGCCGGGCCTTCCCACTGCCCTCGAGGGGCGCCCGGTCACTTCTCTCTGCCCACGCCGCTGGTGGTCCCCCCCGTGAAGGCCCAGGAGAATGTGACCACCCAGCGCCCAGCACCAGATCAGTCAGCCTGACAACCCTGCCTGGGCGGGGGCTGGAGGCTCGGAGCCCAGGGGGAGCCCCCTTCTCTTTTCCCACCTGCCCCCCACCCCCCACCTGCCTCTCACCCCTCCCTGGCCCCTCCCCGGCCCCTGCTCAGGTCTGTCTCCAGCTCAGGCCTGTTCAGGTCGCACTGAAGGTGCTGGGTGTACCTTCCGGGTAATTACAGCCACCATCGTTTTTCCCTTGTTAACCAGGAATTGGATCGGTTTACCAGGCGGCCCCAGAAGCCAGCTCTGGGACGGAAAATGGCAGGCACTATTCTGCCCGGGGATGGGGTTTCCCTCTGTGGTGGTTTTGCTGTTGGAACAAATTAAATTGGCTGATTCAGGTGATGAGTGGGCGCTCGCAGGCTGTCATTGACGATGGGGTCTCTGTCGGAAAAAAGTACGCCTTCAATGGAACACCACCCAAAGCCGCAAACTCCCGTATTGTCTGAGTAATTAAAGTATGAGGAGCTAATTCAAACGTGAAGGGTTTCTGCCAGGAACCGTGGCCAGCGCCTCCCTGTGGAAGGCTGGGTGGCAAAGGTGGTGACCTCAGGGCGGCAGGGGGTATTTTCCAGACCCTGGAGGCCACCCAGAAGGCTGCCCCAGGGCCATTCCCAAAGGCTGGTCAGCTGGGGATTACAGATGTATTCTGGGCTGTTTCTACACATTGTTTGTGGAATGCAGGCCTCCTGTAGCCCGTGGGCTCTGGGGGTGGTCTCCACGATGTTCCTAGCCTCCGCAGCGGCCCAGACAAGGTACAGAGTCGTCCTGCAGCCGGATCAATTTGGCTGATTGCTCTTAGGCGCCCTAAATCCACCTTCATTGTCAAGTGGGAATCACCTGGCTGCTGCTAAACGCTCTCCTAAATCCGGTGACAGACCTAAGGGAGCAAGCAGCTGCTCCCGACGCCCTGGGATCATTCTGCAGACGTTGCTTTTGTTTGTGGGCGCTCGTCATCTCATTGTGGAGCTGCTGGCTTCGGGGCTTTGTTAGCGAGGACCGCGAGATGGAATGGCAGGGCAAGTTTAATGAGTTGGCTCCGGGCTTCTGTGAAACAAAAGGAAACGAAATAGAAAAAGGTGGAACTGTCTTCTTCCATTGACTCTCAGTTAAGACTGAAAAGCGAAGTACGCTACTAGCTGCGTTGTCTTTATAATCAGCTAAACACATTTCCTGTTTCCGTCAAGATTTCTTCTTTGGCCCATCGGGGATTGGTAAGCATCTCTCTCAGTTAGCAAACAGGTGGCATTGTCAACCATTTGGTCATTGTTCCCAGTGTAGCTGCGGGCTTCCCTGATGGCTCAGAGGTTAAAGCATCTGCCTCCAATGCTGGATACCCGGGTTCGATCCCTGGGTCGGGAAGATCCCCTGGAGAAGGAAATGGTAACCTACTCCAGTATTCTTGCCTGGAGAATCCCATGGACGGAGGAGCCTGGTAGTCCACGGGGTTGCAAAGAGTCGGATACGACTGAGCGACTTCACTCACTTCACTCCCAGCGTAACTGCAGGACAGAGGACGCTCGCTGTGTGACTTCAGACCTTTGAGATGTGTTGAGACTTGCTTTCGAGCCCTGCATTTGGTGATTTTTGTGGATTTTCTACCTACACTTGAAAAAGAAAGAACACGTTCACCGCGGTTGCGTTCTGTAGTGTCCTGAGTAAGTCAAGCAGGTGACGTGTGTTCATGGCGATTCACGTTTTGTCTGTCCTTATTGATTTAGGGAGTGTTTACTCAGTTGCTGAGAGAGGTGAGTTCATCTCCAGCCTTGACTGTGGCCCATCTCTCAGGCCCTCTGGACCTGTCCACTCTTGCTTTGTAGATCTGGAGGCTGTGTTGTTGTGGTGGTTGTCGTTGTTCAGTTGCCCAGTCGTGTCCGACTCTTTGTGACCTCATGGACTGCAGCCCGCCAGGCTCCCTGTCCCGCACCATCCCCTCGAAGTTTGCCCGGGTTTACTTCCATTGCCTCGGGGATGCCATCCAGCCATCTCATCCTCTGATGTCCTCTTCTCCTTCTGCCCTCAATCTTTCCCAGCATCAGGGACTTTTTCAGTGAGTCAGCTGTTTGCATCAGATGGCCAAGATACTGGAGCTTCAGCTTCAGCATCAGTCCTTCCAACCAGAATTCAGGGTTGATTGCCCTTAAGATTGACTGGTTTGATCTCCTTGCTGTCCAAGGGACTCTCAGGCGTCTTCTCCAGCACCATGGTTCGAAGGCATCAATTCTTTGGCATTCTGCCTTCTTTATGGTCCAGCTCCCACAACCGTGTGTGACCGCTAGAAGACCTTAGCCTTGACTGTATGGACCTTTGTCCCCAGAGTAACGTCTCTGCTTTCCAACACACTGTCTAGGTTTGCCATTGCTTTCCTGCCAAGAAGCAACCGTCTCCTGATTTCATGGCTGCAGTCACCATTCACAGTGATTTCAGAGACAAGAAGAGGAAATCCGTCACTAGTTCCACTTTCTCCCCTTCTGTTTGCCATGAGCTAATGGGACTGGATGCCATGATCTTAGTTTTTTCAATATTTAGCCTTAAGCTGGCTCTTTCACTCTCCTCCTTCACCCTCATCAAGAGGCTCTTCATTTCCGCTTCACTTTCTGCTGTTAGCGTGGTATCGTCAGCATGTCTGAGGTTGTTGATGTTTTTCCCGCCTGTCTTGATTCCAGCTCGTTACTCCTCCAGCCCGGCATTGCTCACGATGTGCTCAGCGTGGAGGTTAAACAAACGGGGTGGCAGCAGACGGCCCTGTGGTGCTCCTTTCTCAATCACGAACCAGTCAGTTGTTCCACACAGGGTTCTAACTGTTGTTTGTCAGGAGGCAGGTGAGATGGTCTGGTATTCCCATCTCTTTAAGAGCTTTCCAGTTGAGATCCGCACAGTCAAAGGCTCTGGTGCAGTGCAGGAAACGGAGGTAGACGTTTTTCTGGAACTCCTAGCTTTCTCTGTTAGCCAGTGAATGTTGGCCGTTTGAGCTCTGGTTCCTCTTCCTTTTCTAAACCCAGCTTGGAAGTTCTTGGTTCACATAAGGCTGAAGCCTGGCATGCAGGATCTTTAGCATGACAGCGTGGGAGAGGAGTGTGATTGTCCGGTGTTCAGTGCTGCCCTTCTTGGGACCTGGGGTGAGGACTGATCTTTTCCAGTCCTCTGGCCACTGCAGGGTCTTTCAGATTTGCTGACGTATTGAATGCAGCACCTTGATGGCCTCATCCTTTAGGGTTTTGAGTAGTTCTGCTGGAATTCCATCACAGCCGCTAGCTTTATTAGCAGCAGGGCTTCCTAAGGCCCA